>NC_137606.1:55785198-55792698 GCF_963280865.1 Gymnoscopelus braueri
CTTTAACCATTTTCAACCTATCTTCATATAATTAATTGGTCCTCACTAATTGTCATTATAAGATGGCACAATTTATTTTGGTACCTGCAACAGTTCCAACACAGACAACACACACATACAGACACACACACACACACACACACACACACACACTCACACACGCACTCACACACGCTCGTGCTCGTGCACTCGGTGCCACGCTATGAACTTGTATATCTGCTATTTTTGAACAGCCAAAGTGCAAAATAATGCTTTTTAGCTCAAATCAAAAAGTGACACAGATGCGTTCCAGGTCTTAACACATTCCATGCCAGAGTTTAATCTCATAATGTACTCACCAGTGCCAGCGTTTTATTGTTGTTTTTTTTGTTTTTATCATGTCGCCACAGACCTCGCTAAATAAGTTAAAAGTGCGCGTTCATTTGGTTCTAAACACACAGCGGATCCGTGAGAAACGTCCAGCGAAAACAGTTTCCAAATGCGAGCCGCCATCTTGAAGCTACAGCCGATACACGCTAAACAGTGATCAGCGAGGAGAAAAACAACAAACCGAGAAAATCGAGTTTTAAACAGGATCCCAGACAGGAAGCGGATACGATCGAAAAAAACGGAACCCGAATAATTCCGTTTCCGACCGTAAACCGGAAACGGAAATGGATCAAAAAAATTCGGAAAGTGCACCTTGGGCGATTACAATGGGAATCGGCGGTTCGCGTAGATCTACGCGACTGGCACGCTGCGGCTTTAAATAGGTTCGCGTAGATCTACGCGATTGGCATTCAATGTGTTAAAGGTATCATGACATTCATTTTCACTTTTTTTATTTTCAATGTTTTATTTGGGGTTTTATGACCTCAATTACACCCAAAAAACCTGAACTTAGAACATGCAGTGGATTTTCTGTGGTCTGGGGTTTTCTGAATAATTAGGCTGAAAAGTAATCTGAGCTTGGCCCTTCGACAGTGAGGTCACAGTCGATTAATCCCGCCCACTCTCCTCCTCGCCCCTCCCCTCCCCTATCCTTTCCTTTGGGGGGGGCGGAGCAGAGGCAATGATTGACAGGCAAAATCCCTCACCAGCGACACCCGCAGGCAAAGATTTCCTTTTTTCATTGCAGTTGAAAAGGCTTTAGAAATGTGAGAGAAAAACACCTGCCATGGATCACTGGAATGGAATTTTCACTTATAACTTTTTGTACACTTTTGAAGGACCATGACAAAGACTTTGAATGTGGTGTAAAAGTGAATGTCATTAAACCTTTAAAGGGGAAGACCACTCATTTTCAACATTGAACTATGTCTTTAATACACCTTAGAGCTGTTGTGTGGAAATAAGAAAAAGTCCCCCCCCCCCCCCCCTCTATGTTGTCTAGAACTGGATAATTGATTGAGGTCATGTGATCAGTGACATACGCAGGGTGTACTTTTGGCTGAGGGGGGCGGAGCCAAAAGTACACCCTGCGTATGTCACTGATCACATGACCTCAATCAATTATCCTTTTCTAGGCAACACAGAAGGGGGGGGGACTTTTTTCTTATTTCCAGCTTGACAAAAGTTATATTGTTACATTTTCAGTGACACAAAGAGCACAACATGAGTTTTGAGTGCAATTTGTCCCTTACATGCCATGTCCCTCCATTCGTAGCTACTTACTTCTGAGTTTTGAGTGGTTTTGGTCCATCACACCAAAGAAATAATTCTCCATCTCAACCATTAGTTTTTACACCGTCATGTGTTTCACCCAATCACTCAATGTCATGATGCACTATTTCCCAACTAATGGTTCATCAAACACATCATAAGAGCCTGTGCCCTTATCAGCCAGGTACTCAAATATCAACGAAAAACAACAACCTTTCATTCATATCATTACAAACATAGAAACACTTCAGAACCATGTCAGCCTGCCCTCACTACTCTTCTCATGAAGACGCTTCCGTGCCAGGGACCTGTACACAGAACAAAGCCTTTGCACTAAAAAGGTCTGGCACAGAAAGTATCCTCTCAAACATCAAAATGCATTAATGCAGGATGAAGCAGTACGTCACCGTGTCCATTATGGTCCTATAGTACCTATAGCACATGCTGTAACAATGGACATAATGTTGTACTATAGCACCAAACACTGGACAGCAGGTAATGTTGATGTGAGCGCCTTAATTAACCATTAACGAGTTTTGATCAACGGTTATGAAAAGCATAAAACATTTTCATCCTGTACAGCCAACCAACCATCCAATATATATTTTCGGAATATGTAATGTGTTCCAGTTCGGAATGTGTTACAGGGCCACAAGAACACTCCACAGGGGCCGAATACACAAAGTGTAGGGAGGAATAAATTGGCATAACGACTAAGTGGGAGAAAAAGGGGTAAAAAGCATTATAAATAAATAAAATTGAGTCTGTCATACAGTATACGTTGCCGGACAGCAGAGATATCGTCTCTGTCGCGTTGAATGTCCTAAACTGTTATACAGGATTAAAAAAAAGAATTATCAAAAGTAGCAGCTCAAAACGTGTCGCTTTGCGTCGCGTTTTGAGCTTGTGGATCTGCTGCTTTTGTTACTCGCGTGAGAGATGTTATCGTTCCAGGTGTTAGCCAGGACCATCGTGCAAAATGAACGCATGCTTTGTTTCACATGGAATGCACGTCGTGGAGTCTACAGTTTAAACAGCGCTGCGCAGCTCAACGGTGAGATTTCGGCACCGAACGTAATCTGTTATTATAAAATGCTGGCACCCAATGTGTTAAGTGCTTTATAAACTATACATTATGAACAATAGACTCCAATGACCAATGACCTTCACATGTGTTTCTGGTTCAAATCCGCTGACGCGCCAAATAGGCCTGTCGCAGTTATTACATATACTCGCCTGATCGCAATTATTTTATCTAATCACAATTATCTGCCGTATGATCATTCTAATCGTTGCCATTCGTCTATATGAGACAGCTGTGTGAAATGAACAGAAATGCCATATTTCCATAATTTTTTCCACGCTCTCTTAACCCACTTTTGACCTGGTGTCCCTATTTTTGGGCATTAAGAGAAAGAATGAACATTTTTCATAAAATTTCAAAAGAGCAAAAAAATTACTCTATAAGACTATTTTAGCTATTTTAGAATAGCCTATCTTCCTAATTTTCGTTTACAAAGCTAAAAAAGGCAAACAGGAATGCATTTTTTCTATAAGCTATCTATAAGCTCCATTTAAACGTTCCAGAGTAACATTTTGACATTTCTCTCCCCAGCCTCTCACCTTATCCCTCCTCCCCCCTCCCTCTCCCTTCACACTGCTGTCATTCAGTGACCTCATCAGCTCAGCCACGCCCCTGACGGAGGAAGACCCCGCCTACTGGGACAGCTTTGAGAGGAAGGACGACGCCCCGGAGAGACAGAGACGCCCGCCCACATAGACACAAGACTGTGGGGAGGACATCGGACTCTCCCTGTTCCCGGTGTTTCGCCCAGGTGGGCGTGGTTTTTAGATTAGGTTTAGGCATAGTTTTTGTGAGGTTAGGGTTAAGGTTAGGTTTAGGCGTCCATCTTTTTCCCTGTACAGATAACGTTACTTCCCGTCCCTTTTTCCCCAGACCTCTCCCACTCGTGACGCCGACGCGTCTCATTGGATAGATGCCACACATGCTCCCGCACAGCACAAAACACATCTATCTATCTATCTATCTATTTTTTCAAAGAGAAGCGCTTGTTTTTGCGCTTGTTCTTGAGCATCGCCATTCAGCGTCTTGTCATTCCTTTGTTTTTCTCCTTCTCGCTCTCTTTAATGTGTCTGTTGACGTGTGTGACATCTATCCAATGAGACGCGTCGGGGAGTGGGAGGGGTCTGGGAAAGAGGGACGGGGCCCGGGGGGGACGGGGGTATACAGTAACGTTACAGGGGAAAAAGACAGACGCGGTTTAGGCATAGTTTTTGTGAGCTTAAAGGTCAGGGTTTAGGCATGTAACTGGCGTGAAACACTAAAGAAAGAGCGAGTACATAGACACAAAAAAAGGTAGTTGGATTCTTGGGGCTGTATGTCACCGCGGGCGCCATATTGTGGAGGGGGAGCTCATAACGGGGCATGGCGCGCATGCATGCGCAGCAGCCTTGGAACTTGCCTCGTGTTCTGTTTTATTATGCAACTCCATTCCGAAGACCCGGTGAGAAATGGACCGGCCAGTTCCCCCACTGCCAAATATGGCGATGAACACAGCATCCAACGAACTCAATGGAGCTGGCGGTGGCGCAGGAAAGGGGTACAGGGTACCCGTTCCAAGAAGAAATAATAATGCCACAGAATCCAATGAAAGACCTGAGTTCAGAACATAACTGATTAAACGGTATTGATTTGCACTGGTGCTTTTATTGACAGAAATGCATCATGCACGTGTCATTTAACATGTGCCAAAGCCTTCCCCACAGTAAGGAGGCTGGGGTTTAAGTGGTTAACACCCACAGAACCACTGTTATCCAATATACCCATTAATGTGATGCTCCTTCTGTCCGGTTCTGCTCCTTCTCTTCTCTTCTCTTCTCTTCTCCGCTCAGCTCAGCCATCTGGGTCTTCATCGCTCTTCATGCCTCATTTTCTTCCACAAGAGAGTGTGTGTGTGTGTTTGTGTGTGTGTGTGTGTGTGTGTGTGTGTGTGTGTGTGTGTGTGTGTGTGTGTGTGTGCGAGCGTGTGTGTGTGTGTGTGTGTGTGTGTGTGTGTGGGAACTTGTATAATTGTACTTGTGGGTACCAAATATATCGTTGCTGTTGGGGCAGAAACCTCTTATCTCCATATTTAAATGTTTGTGTTTTTTCTACAGCATCACACAAAAGCAGCAGATATACAAGCTGAAACGTTGTCAGCTCGTCCATCTGCTTCTTTTGCTGTTTTTGAATTTGACATTTGGACATAATGAGGTTTCCACCTGACATAGACGATAGTATAGTAGAATTTGAGAAATAGACCATCTCCTTGGTCCTCGCAAGAGAAACGGTTGTTAATATCAGACATTCAGGTCTTGTTAAGGGGTTAGGCTTATAGAGTTATGCCTAATGTATACTTGGGTGACAAACTAAAACCGCTAACTGACTTACAGTATTGACTGCTGTTACTGGTTTATGTTATGGTGCCTAGGGGTGGGACGATATATCGATATCGCGATATATCGCAATACTTTCTCCCGCGCTAAATAATCGATATACTGCTGAACACTATCGATATTAAAAAATAAATAAATTGTGATACGTTGTTTTTTCCGACTCTGTATTTGTGTGATGATGATTTTGAACTGTTTGGTGCTATTTTATGTGTTCATGAATTGAATACAAGGACTATCGTGATATATCGTTGGTGAAATTTCATGCAATATATCGTGATATCGCAATATATCGAGTGATATTATTGTTATCGAGGGCCTAATATCGCCACAGATATCGTATCGTGAGATACCCATATCGTCCCACCCCTAATGGTGCCGTGGGGAGAAAAATCTTTAGGCTAGTGGTTCTGAAACTTTTTCATGTCAAGGACCCCCAAAATGATATGAATTTGGCTGCGGACACCCCCCCCCCCCATCTTAAAAATATGCCAGGGATTTTTCAAAAAGAGCAGATCTGCAAGCTCGTATTGTATATCTGCTATTTTTGAATAGCCAAGATTAGACCATTCCATAGGAAACTGCATATTTTCTATTTAGATACAGTATGTGCACAGCGAGGTGCATACCTCTGTGAGTTTACATTTTGTCTTAGCATTTTTGCATCGCACGCTGGTGCACAGATATACAAGCTCACAACGTGTGACAAGTTGTGAGCTTGAAGATCTGGTACCTTCGGCTTTAGGTTTAAGATTATAAATGGCAAAAGAATTGTAACGTAGATGTCCTCACAAGTATAGCCATACAAATGCGTGAGTGTGTGACGCGTGCGCTTCATTCCCTCATCGATCTCGTCTTTCTTTCTTGTCTACAGGCTTCAGTTCCTCCCTCCATCTCTCTTGTCTTTCGCAACGTTCCTGTCTTCTCCGTCCTTCCCGTCTCATTGCCTCTCTTCCCCTCTTCTTTCTCATCCCTTCCTCCTTCCCCCCCTCTATCTCCCTCCCTCCCTCCATCTGGATCTATTTTAGTCGGGGACATTGAGTCATTTGGGCATTAGAGTCCAGTCAGCCTGTTGCAGCCTGTTGCACCAGCTGGGTTCAAGTTCTCTCTTATAACCCATTAAGACCGGGAACGCATCTGTGTCATTTTTTGATTTCTTTGGGCTATTAAAAAAAATAGCATATCTACAAGCTCATACCGACCTTGTAGATCTGCAATTTCTTTGAAAAATCGAAGAAACATCTGTGAAAATCTTTGAATATATCTGATCTTTCAAAGCGATTCTTTTACTAAAATCTTTGCTTCTGGGGGGGTCCCTGGGGAAAAAAAATTGTGAGATGGGGGTCCGCGGCCAAATACATGTTGGGTGGTCCTTGATATGAAAAAGTTTGAGAACCACCAGAGAGAGAGATAACATGATGTTGCATAGGTAGCTTCATAGACTTGTTTGACAGCACTATCAGTGTTGTGTGAATTACTTTTTGCTTGTTTGTTTACACATTATCTGTTCTATTAATATGTTGGATTCATGTTCATGTGTATTTTCAGATATTTAACCACTTAAAATCCCAATACTTGTAAACTTGACCTTTGGCTCTGTACTTGGTCTGGCTCTGTACTTGGCTCTGTACTTGCTTGTAGATCTGCTGCATTTGCTATTTTTTTATTAGAATCCTGAAAAGTAACAGTTTTCGACATGATATGTCCAAAATATTATGAGGTTTCCACCCAACAGAGACGAAAAGCTCAAAGGTGAATGCTCACACACATGTGACCTTACACACTCAACCTTTGGATCAATGCTGTGTGGATCAATGTATGATACTCTGTGTCAATTTAACCGTGTGTGTGTGTGTGTGTGTGTGTGTGTGTGTGTGTGTGTGTGGTCCCATCGTTGTAGGATGACCTTTTATTGGAAAACAATTAAGTTACCATGACACCCGCGGTCTGACCTCTGTGTTTGCGCGTGTGTGTGTGACGTTTGTGTGACACGTAATGACACGGCTGGCTGCGTTGTCACATGTACACCTGCTGTTTGTTCTCCCATACATGCATCAGGTCTCTCTTACTCCCTCTAACGAGGTGGTTCTCAACCTTTTCAGGATCAGGGCCCACATGAAAGTCTCGAAAGCGTTTGCAGCCGCTTGAATTTTAACGATCAATCAATCCATTGTGTTCCTGCTTGGATCAATAGCAAGGTTCCTATAACAATGAAAACTCATTTGTCAAGGTTTTAAAGAAAATACCATGACATTCTAAATTCCTGCTTTTGATCACCCCCCCACCCCCCCCCCCCCCGATCTCTATGCCTCTTGGTCTCTCTATGAAAGTAAAACTATCAAAATGAATACATGTATGTAGGCCTACAGTTAAATTACAATAGAGAGATGCAAAGCTGTGCCAATA
>NC_137606.1:55797698-55825198 GCF_963280865.1 Gymnoscopelus braueri
CAGATATAACCATAACCAAACCTGGTACGCCCATATAGGCTTTGGATTTGATTTATGAGACGTCATGGTTAGATGAAAAACATGTTGCATGCTTCTCAGGGATATTATTAACACAATAACGTCAGTGACTTATGTCCATTGTGGTGCTTGGTCTGAGAGAAACAAAGCATTATAACAGGTAATAATCTAGCAAGGACTCAAGGGAGTGCGGTGCCTGCTGTTAAGTCGTTCGGAGAGCCGATTGTCCAAAACCGCCGATCAAACTGGAAGTACCTGGAATTAGAAAGGTTGAGAAACATTGTACTCTCCTCCGTTTTAAAACCACAATGAACCCTAGCAGGGTTAAAGGCCTTTTTCTCTCTCATATTTCATACTTGAACATGTATCATTGATGCATCTGAAATCCTGGTCCATTGACAGGCTGCGTAAGTCTCTTTGTGCATCCCCCAACTGAAGAAAACCCAATTTTGCAACTCTAGACTGATCGAGACTTGGTACATTAAGTGACTCGATTAGTTAGACAGGTATATGAATCATTTAACACCATAAGATAACTATAATTCAGATTTTTGAAGCATGAAGGTGAACTCTTGGCAGAGGTGGGACAAAGTCCCTATGTTGCAAGTCCAAGTCGAGTCTCAAGTCTTTGCTCTCAAGTCCCGAGTCAAGTCCAAGTCAACACAGCCAAGTCCCAAGTCAAGTCCAAGTTCTCAGCTTTTTGTTTCGAGTCCCACACAAGTCCTTAGCATTTTGGTTCGAGTCCCACACAAGTCCTAACCTTTTGTTTCAAGTCCCAAACAAGTCCTAACCTTTTGTTTCGAGTCCCACACAAGTCCTAACCTTTTGTTTCAAGTCCCAAACAAGTCAAAATGTTAATTCAAGATATGTAAAGATTTACATAAATCATGAGCATTTTTCACAATTTGCATTTGTTTTAAAACAAGGTTTCTTCCAGGCCAACAGAACGCAGATACTGTACTTTTAATTTCCTCCTTGAGGACAGTGTTTAAAAGGGCCCTTTTTAATGAATATAATGTAATTTTGTACAATCTGTATGGTAGAGTATGTTACTACAATATAACTTATACAATCAGGGTGGTTGTATTTTGTCTCCCTGCTCTTCTATTGAGACATTTAGATAATGTCAAAGGCCATGTCTCACCTACACACAGGATCTGACACAAATTCAGTGTATCCTCTGATCAAGCAGGCAGGCTCTATTATCACAATGGTGAAATTTCAGCAATTGCACTGGAAACCGCGTTCAAATCCGGGGTAGAAGAGGAAATGTATATAGCGCTGAAGTGGTCAATGTATGTTTTGTATTAATAACCAAAATCTACAAAGTAACTGGTACCTAAAGTTTTCAAATAATTGTAGTGGAGTAAAAGTAGGCTAATATCTGCCTCTGATATGTATGTAGTTGAGTAGAAGTAGGTAGCTGATATATTGCACTTTTACCTTAGCGCTAGGTATACTCTTGGTTGCTTGTTTTTGCAGAAAATGCACTTAGGACTTCTGGTGTTTAGTAGTTTCGTTCCCTACCTATGTTGAATGCACTTACTGTAAGTCGCTTTGGATAAAAGCGTCTGCTAAATGACTGTATAATGTAGAAGTAAAGTACTGAAAATTGCAAATACTTCAGTAAAGTAAAAAATAAGTCAAAATTGTACTTAAGTAAAGTACTTGAGTAAATGTACTTAGTTACTTTCCACCACTGGTTATACTGTAGTTTGCTCTTAGCACGCCGTAATGTTAATGTGAAGTATAGGTCTTGCCTTGCATACTGCTTTTCTCGTCTTGTCTTCCACCTTGTAATCTTTAAAACCGAAAGCTATAACTGCTGGAGTTGACATTTTATTCCACCTGGCTTCAGTTCCAGCAGCGACGGCAGGAGTGAAGCCGGTGTGTTGTTTGTTTGGTAACGTGCAACATGTGGGCCAGTGTTGCCAAGTATCGGGAGAGAAACAAGCGAACCGACTTCCAAAAACAAGCCAAAGTTTGTCCAAAAGTTAGGGTAAATAAGCAGCTTTGGCAAAACTATACTAGGTGTCACTGACGGCCGGGATTTCTGACTAATAACATTATAGTTGATGCACACTTTTTAAACATTTTTGGCTTGCTTAAGTGACTTGAAAGTGACTTGAAAAGACTTGAATTTTCAAGTCAAGAGGGCTCAAGTCAAGTCAAGTCTCAAGTCTTTAGCGTTCAAGTCAAGTCAAGTCTCAAGTCTTTGGCATTCAAGTCCCAAGCAAGTCCAAGTCTATTTTTGATTTGGTCAAGCAAGTCTAAAGTCATCAAAATCGGGACTTCAAGTCAAGTCGAGTCTCGAGTCTCGAGTCCAAGTCCCCACCTCTGACTCTTGGAGAGTTCACCTTCACGCTGCGTGCGTACGTGCGTGCGTGCGCACGTGTGTGTGTGTGTGTCATCTGTCATGTGACGTGTTGTTTTTATTCCCTGCCCTGAAACAATCAGTGTGCAAGCCAACGTGTAATTAGACAGTCACGCCGCATTTCACACAATCAAAAGACACACATGCGCACACACACAGGCATGCGTGCACGCGCTCGCACACAAAGCCAAGACTTAAGAACAACACTTGAGTCACTTGAGTCAGTAATCCGAAACATTAGCACGTGTTTACAGTCATTTGGCTCGTACTGATAGGAAGACTCACCCTCTGTGACGAAACTTGTGTGTGTGTGTGTGTGTGTGTTTGTGTGTGTGTGTGTGTGTGTGTGTGTGTGTGTGCGTGTGTGCGTGTGTGCGTGTGTGCGTGTGTGCGTGTGTGCGTGCGTGCGTGCGTGCGTGCGTGCGTGCGTGCGTGCGTTGTTACTTGTTACTTACTACAAATGTCCCCACAAGTATAGTAGTATACGATTAGGCAGTTGGAGGTTAGGGTTAGCGATATGTCTGATTTCTCCATGCAGAAAATAGCAGATCTACTGTTTAAGCACGTTGTGAGCTTGTAGATTTCCTATTTTCAGTGCATGACACCAGCGCACCAAAAAGGTGCAACATGTCGTTCATAAAATTGCCATCCTAAACTTGTTTATGTCCTCACAATCAGTTATACAAACGTGTGTGTGCGTGTGCGTGTATGCATGCATGCATGTGTGTGTGTGTGTGTGTGTGCGTGCATGCATGTATGTGCGCGTCAGTGTGTGTGTGTGTGTGTGTGTGTGTGTGTGTGTGTGTGCGCGCTCGCGTACCATTTAATATGGAGCGGCCATACTTCATCAGTTAGTTGATTAGATTTGATTAGATGTGTAGTGAGTGACTGCCTGCCACTGCGTGTTAATGAATGGATTCTCCAGATCACTGACATGCCAGACAGTGCACATCACACATGCTTCATTTACACAGTGGTGGAAAAAGTACTCAAATTCTTTACTTAAGTAAAAGTACCAATACTGCAATATAAAAATACTCTGTTACAAGTACAAGTCCAGAATTCAAACTTGACTTGAGTAAAAGTAAGAAAGTATTGGCATCAAAATGTACTTAAAGTACCAAAAGTAAAAGTACTAAAATATTTGAAAATAGCAGATCTACAAGCTCACAACGCGTCGCGTTGTGAGCTTGCAGATCGGCTATTTTCAAATAGCCTATGTATGAAATAGGGCTAAAGTGGTTAATGTATGTTTTATAATATCATCATTTATATCTGAAAACTAGCTAGTAACTAAAGTTTTCAAATATTTGTAGTGGAGTAAAAGTACAATATTTGCATCCGAGATGTAGTGGAGTAGAAGTGAAAGTACTGGAAATTGGAAATACTCAAGTAAAGTACAAATACCTCAAAATTGTACTTAAGTTACAAAATATACTTAGTTACTTTCCACCCCTGCATTTACACCACGATGCAACGCATTGTGAGCTTGCGGGTCGGCCATTTTCGGTCCGTGAAGCATACCATAATGAAGTATATGAAGCTAGACCACATCTAAACATACGCGTTCACCCACAAATATAGAAGCTATGTCAAAATGTTGTACTTTGTATCATATGTCCCTAACATACATAGGTGAATAGGTACAAATCGTTTCCAATAACAC
Organism: Gymnoscopelus braueri; assembly: GCF_963280865.1. NCBI lineage: Eukaryota > Metazoa > Chordata > Actinopteri > Myctophiformes > Myctophidae > Gymnoscopelus > Gymnoscopelus braueri. The sequence goes on from NC_137606.1 coordinate 55,801,757, forward strand.
TAACAGGTTGACTTAAAAAAAGGTATTTCAAAATTGATTACAACAATGGAAGTAACAGGTCACATACAAGTAATTCAAATCTAAGTAAGCTGGGTTGCTCAATGTGGCCCCTGGTGTGACTATTGTCCACTGTCCACAGTCGACCCACCCTCTAGGCGATTTGAATATAAAGATGACTGCAGATTCAAGTACACAATGGTTCCTTACTTAGATTGACTTTTTTGATAATTTGTCTGGTCCCGTTAAGTAAGCCTTTCAGTAATATTTGTAAAAGATGCATCATTATCAGTCCTCATGAGGGGATTATTAAGGTTAGGCTATTTTAAATCTGATGGTGGAGGGTTCACTTAGCAGGACCATACAAAGCATCAAATTTGAAAAGAGTAAAACGTTTATCTAAGTTTATCACTCAGCACTTAGATTCATTACTGGTGAAGGCTACAGCACTCACCATTGTATCCTCTATGACAAGGTAGGTTGGTCCTCCCTCTCTCAAAGGAGAAATAGGCAGTTAAGGCTATTGATGGGAAGTTACTACCATACATCACATTGCTGTTAGAGTGGGAAAAAAAGCACTTACCAGACCCGCTCAAGCGACTGGCTTACACTTGAGGTTCCACCTGTTCAGTCTGGACTGGGAAAATCTGCTTTCTGCTTTGAAGCTCCTATTTCAAGGAACTCTACAACTCACGCTAAAACGTAATGCCCCGATATCCTATGGACAATTTACAGTAATAACCTGCTCTTAAATGTAATTGTTTTTAACTTACTAATTTTCTATTATGGTTTTTATTGTCTCCAACAGGCCGAAAGGCATGGCGAGAGAGTATGTTTTTCCCCCTGTCCGTCCGTCCGGGTGTCCGTCCGTGTGTCCGTCCGTCCGTCTGTGACCAGCTAATCTCCGGCACCGTTGTCTTGATTGCAGCGAAACTGTGCACACACTCCCTGGATGCCAATTCAGAACCTCTGCCCCAAATTCTTCTCATGGGCCTTTTATAGCACCACCAGGAGGCCGATTTGTGCAAAAATATTTTTTGACAGTACTCCTACAGATTTTGTCCAAAAAACACGCAAATCGGTACACAGTATCTCTATAGTCATTAAACAAAACTTGTCTTTCAGATTTCTCATATTTCATCCTGATTGGCTAAAAATGTCTTCCAAAGTTTGCAGGAGTGCTCCGTTTTGAACAAAATGCCTCAAATCATGAACGCAGCATGCAATTTCCGTGAAATTTTGCACACACATTCCCATTAGGCCGAGGAAGAACTACTGTTTGCTATTTTTTAAATCAGCCTCATGGTGGCGCTATAACAGGCCGATTCGTGTTTTTACCTATAACTGTACCGATTTGTGTAAAACTTTGTATGCACACTCCCTAGAGGTCAAGGAAAAACCTTTGCCCTGCATTTTTCACATCTGCCTTTTATAGCGCCACCAGGAGGCCGACTTATGTAAAACACATTATTTTATACTACTCCTTCCAATTTTATCCAAATTTCACGCAAATCGGTACACATGATCTCTATAGTCATGTGATCACGACGGATGTGTTTGATTTTTCATATTCCATACTGATTGGCTAAGATTGACATCTAAATTTGCATTATTGGCTTGTGAACAAAATTCCGCAAATCATGAACGCACCGTCCGATTAAGGTCAAACTTTGCACGCACATTCACACTATGTTGAGGAACAAATGCCACCCTTTTAACATTGGCCTGTTATAGCGCCACCAGCAGGTCTAATTTAGCGAAACAAATGTTTTTAACAAAATGCCTCAAATCATGAATGCAGTCAGTGTCCGATTGTCGTGCAAGGCCTAAGAAGAAATGCCACCCTTTTCACGTTGGCCTATTATAGCGCCACCAGGAGGCCACAATAGCCTACCTGACCTGGTGGAGACCTGTGCTCCGAGGAGCACTTTTTCTAGTTTTTGTTGTTTCTGTGTTTTATATCTGTATATGTCTTAATTGTTGATTTTTGTGTATGCAATCTTGACGGCATTGCAAATGAGGGTAAACCTCAATGCTGTTCGAGAATAAATAAAGGTTTCAATCAATCAAAAGTAAGGAACAATTGTTTACTTGAATCTGTCGTAAGATGACAATATATGATGACACAATTTGTCCTCGGACATGGAGAGAACCCGCCGCTTGAATGCCAGTGCAGGCACTCTCATGTTGGACCTCAGTGGAAGTGGGAGTGAAGTCCAACCATTAGCAGAAACTTCATCTCGTTTCTTGGCGAACGAATCAGCAAACTGATTAAGAGATTACGTTTATGACACCACGACCACAACCACAACCTTTAGTCAAATATGTTTATGTTTCAGGTTTTAGTTTCTCTTTTAAAGCCAGACCACATTCTTCTGACGTCCTTCATTACCACTTTTCTTTTCTTTCCAAGGTCTTCTTATAACATTCACAGGGATTCACAAAACAGGCAATATCTACAGAAGGACAAAAAGGTCATTTTGACAACAATAAACATACATCGTACATGACAGACAAACAACAATTCCCGTCCCAAAATCCTATACACAGCCAAACCAATTAAATTGAAATTGAAATTCAAACTGGTAGAAAAATGCCGCATTGGAAAGAAATTGGGCCTTTTCCCTTCATAATACTAATTAAGGCTCTGTTCCATTTAATGTAGCACAGTGGTTCTCAAACCTTTTAATTTCAAGGAACCATTTCAAGGACCGCCTTAACTCTCAGAATCTCTAAAAATGGAACCAAATGGACCCGTAAGTTACACACCCATAAGGGGCCATTTGGAACCCCCTCAAGGAACCATGAGTGTCCCTGGACCACACTTTGAGACCCACTGGTGTTGCAGAGTGTTTCCAGTGAGCCAACATGGTAAATGGTGCATTTATATAGCTCTTTTATCCAAAGCGCTTTACATAGATTGTGCCATTAACCCATTCACACACCCATGGAGGAGGAAACCATGCAAGGCACCAACCTGCTCATCGGGAGCAATTAGGGGTTCAGCATCTTGCTCAAGGACACTTCGACACTATCTCTAGGGGAGTGCCTCAGCCCGGGATCGAACTGGGAACCTTGCGGTTTTCCAGTTCACTCTACCCGGCCACTCTACCCCTGAGCCACTACCGCCCCCAACACGTATAATATCAGCACCCTGACTCTGTTTGAAGGAAGTAAGGAAGAGGCCCAATTTCTTTCCAATATGGCTGCGGTGCATAGAGCCTATTGAGACACAAAAATAAGGTAGGACTAAAGTGAAATAGGCTAAAACCAAATAGGACGAGTTGGATTTGCAAGGTTAAAATATCCATCTCCACGTCTTTCTCTTCTCGGCCCTATTCCGCTTCTGTATGCGGTGCAAACTCCCAGGGACGAGACCTTCGAGAGCGAGAATCTTTGAGGGGCGATGCTGTCTTAAAAGACGATCGTTAACAGCTGTCACGTTTGTCAACGCCGGCCATTCTCACGCCGTGATCGACGACATAGGAAGGCGCCGTAAATCGCACGGTGAACCCTGTCGTGAGAAGGGTTCCTGCGGTCGGATCTGGCTTCCTACGTTGAGATTGATAAATGAGCGCTCATTGTGTGGCTACAGACCACATAATAAAATAAAGTCATCATAGGATCAAGGATTTAGGTCCATGGCTTTGACTCAGTTCTGATAAACACTCGGAAAAGTGAAACCATGAAGAAACATGTTGTTATTGCAGATTGTTCTGGCTGGATACGTCCTCCTCTTATCTCACAACAACATACATCTGGAGATGCTGTGATTTTCTATATGATGTATGAGGCAGTGTGTTTTTTTTTTTATTAAGGGATAGTTCACCCCCAGAATGACTTTTACTCAAAGAGTCTCCATTGAGTCACTCAAGAAAAGAAAATCCACAAATTCAAGGCTTCATGGGGTGTGCAATTGATATTGAGAATCAAAATTTTTGGGGTGAACTACTCCTTTAAGCCCTATGCTTATGGTTGACTGGAGTCCCTCAGGGCTCTATGCTAGTACATTTTATGGTCATCAAAAGCAGATCTACTCAGATCTACTCAAATGTTTCAAAAGTAGCAGATCTACAAGCTAAAAACGCGTCGCTTCGCGCCACGTTTCAAATCATACACGCACAAACATACACACACACACACACACACACACACACACACACACACATACATACTCACACATTCACACACACACACACACATGCACACGCTCGTGCACACGCTTGTGCACACGCTTGTAACATATTTCAAAACGGCTTTTCATCTTGTCGTGCCGTCTACCCTTTCTCCTTCATGTGTCTTTCTCTCCATCTCTCCGTCCGTCTCTCTTCAGAGCACCACTGTATTATCTGACTTCACCTCTACCCTCTAACTCTGTTAGTTTCTTCTAGACTCTTCTATGTCTCTTAGCAAATTGAAGTACAGTCTCTCTCTCTCTCTCTCTCTCTCTCTCTCTCTCTCTCTCTCTCCCCCCCTTCCACTGTCTGTCTCTTTCTCTCCACTCTCTCCACTCTCTCTCTCTCTCTCTCTCTCTCTCTCTCTCTCTCTCTCTCTCTCTCTCCCTTCCACTGTCTGTCTCTCTCTCTCTCTCTCTCTCCCTTCCACTGTCTGTCTCTCTCTCTCTCTCTCTCTCTCTCTCTCTCTCTCTCTCTCTCTCTCTCTCTCTCTCTCTCTCTCTCTCTCTCTCTCTCTCTCCTTCCACTGTCTGTCTCTTTCTCTCTCACTCTCTCCTCTCTCTCTCTCTCTCTCTCTCTCTCTCTCTCTCTCTCTCTCTCTCTCTCTCTCTCTCTCTCTCTCTCTCTCTCTCTCGCTCTCTCTGTCTGTCTCCCTTCCACTGTCTGTCTCTTTCTCTCCGCTCTCTCTGTCTCTCTCCGCTCTCTCTGTCTCTCTCCGCTCTCTCTCTCTCTCTCTCTCTCTCTCTCTCTCTCTCTCTCTCTCTCTCTCTCTCTCTCTCTCTCTCTCTCTCTCTCTCCTCGTCTCTTGCATGCCCTTGTGACCGATGCTAGAGTTCTGCCTGCAGCACTAGATTATATTAGTACAGATGGCTGAATGCATACACACACACACACACACACACACACACACACACACACACACACACACACACACACACACACACACACACACACACACACACACACACACACACACACACACACACACACACACACACACACACACACACTCACACACACACTCACACTCACAAACTCACACAGTTTTCATTAGTGCGGTTGGTTGGATGGAGGTGCTCTAGTTATAGCATGGAAAATAGGGCAACGACAGCGGTTGTCATTAAGGTGTGTGTGTGTGTGTGTGTGTGTGTGTGTGTGTGTGTGTGTGTGTGTGTGTGTGTGTGTGTGTGTGTGTGTGTGTGTGTGTGTGTGTGTGTGTGTGTGTGTGTGTGTGTGTGTGTGTGTGTGTGTGTGTGTGTGTTCATGTATGTATGCATGTCTCCTGGGTAAGGGCCAGTACAAAGCTCTGAACCAACTCCTCTAAGGGTTCAGCCCTCAACTGCGAAAACACTGAAGCCTGAACATACTTCGCAGTTCCGTGGTGGTGCACGTCGGAAATAGGACTATAGCATTGTTAAAGGACAACTTCGTTTTTTTTACAAGGGTTATTTTATTAGTTTGTATTGATAATAATTAAAAGATGGGTGTTAAAAAAAAATCATGTATTGCTTTCTATAGTTTTTTAAGATTTAGTGATTTTTTACTGGGGGGCGGGGGCATTCGATCCATTGGTAAATAGTCATGAATGCAGCCTCCGATTTCCATGAAATTTTGTACGGACTAAAATCACTAAATCATAAAAAGACGTTATTTTTTTTAACACTCATCTTTTTTAATTTTTATCATTATAAACTAATAAAATAACCCTTGTTGTAAAAAAAGCAAAGTTGTCCTTTAATCAACCTAACCTTTTTCATTTCAAGGACCCCCATGCAGTTTCATATGCATTAGGCCACGGACCCCCATTTGATACCTTTTGTTTTATTGGACCCCAATATTCACTGTACAATTTCCACTTGTGCACTATCACAGTTACAGGCAGTGGTTTCCAAACTCTGGGTCGGGACCCATTTTTGGACTGGTATACATGGCCTCGGAGCGGGCTGTGGTTTGGACTGGTACAGCCTTCGAGGTCACTGTGGTTTGGACTGGTAAGGCCATGGATGTGGCTGTGGTTTGGACTGGTATACAGGCCCCGGAGCCCACTTTTTAGTTTTATTACTTCAAAAGATTTTCCAAAAATATAAGAAACAAAAAAAAAAAAGTTTCAAAATAATTGCAATTAAAAAGAATAATAATAGAAATTCCATACATAGGCCCACATTAAACAAATAAGAAGTGAAAATAGCAGATACAAGCTCACAACCTGTTGCATCGCGATAAGTTGTGAGCTTGTAGATCGGTTATTTTCACTAGTTTGGGTCCCAGGGAAACATCACATTTCTTGATATTGGATGGGTGGATGGGGGGGGGCACTGGCTAGGGCGACCAGATCAAAACAATGAATTCCGACACAAATAGTACGAGAACCAACTAAACTAATATTTATTACATTTTTAGTGTCCTACCTGAGGTGTGAGTACACACATGCTTACAAATGTGCTTCTTGCAACTAGTTCACATTTTCTGAACATTGTTCCAAAACAGTAGATCTACACGCTCACAACACATCATCTGCTAGCTTTGAACAACATTTTTGAATGAAACGTTTCGAACATTCCTGACTATTATGAAATGCCTGAAATAGGGACGTCGGGGGTTAACGTGTTGACGTACTGTTGACGCCTTCTAGACGGCAGACAGTCTGAGTAACGTCATTGGTCATTCTATGTAATGACATCATCACACTACGACATCACAATGTCATCATCACAACCAGGTCCTTTAAAATGAATCGTCAACTAAACAAAAAGTCATTTAGCTATTTTTAACAACCGATTCAGCTGCCTGGAGTAACTTCTGAAAACTGATCGGACTGCTGTGTACCGGCGAGTATTACCAGAACCTGCCTGGACTGTGATTGCGCTGGCGATTCAATTCACTATCAACAGCCATCGGCCTCCTTGATTGGCCAACCCAACTCATTGGCTTTGTGGATTTGTCATCAACCATGTAAGACATTTGTGCCACTGGACCAAAATAAGTAATAGGGACCATATTAAGACTCTACTTTTACAGAGCAAGAGTTACTGTATACTACGGTGTGAGCAATGTTTCGCTGGACGGTGCATCTGAATGGAGGACTAAAACCATACTATGCTGATGTTGCAGTGCAGCACAAGGTTTACTGCTTCGGAAGACCATTTTATGATGACACGATTGTTGTGCACGTTTTCAACACAGTGTCTTTACGCTGGATGACGTTGCCCACAGTGACACCTGAAAGAGGAGAAAGTCCCCTTGCGGTTTACTTCAAGCACTGGAACCGGACAAGTGTGCTGATAGAGGATGTAATCTACATCTGGGCAGTGTGGCCTTACTGCAACGTGCTTTATGCATTTGATGTCGACACCCATAGATGGTTCAAGCCCAAGGTTTGTGGGACTGCTCCAGAGGGGAGGGAGGGCCACTCAGTCTGTGCCTTGGGGAAGGTCATGTATGTCCATGGAGGAAGGATCCATCTGACTGGATGCACTAATGACATGTACAAGATGGACACCTCCACAATGGCCTGGTCCTTAATTAACACCAGAGGCACTCCTCCACCTGTTTCAGATTGTCACTCTGCCACCATCATCGGGACAAAGATGTTTGTTTTTGGGGGTGCAGGGGAACATGATGAACACTACAACAAAAACATCAGAGTGTTTGACATAGAGACCAACCGCTGGCTGAATACACCTTCTGCACAGCTTCAACCAGAAGGACGCTGGGATCATTCAGCCTTTGCCTACAATGGAGAACTGTACATATTTAGTGGTGTAACCCAGGACCCGACCTTAAATAATCTGTGGAAATTGAATCCAAAGACCTTCACCTGGAAGAAGGTCGAGCCCAAGGGGAAAGGCTCGCCTTCAACGATGTATTGTATGCGCTGTTGCATGGTGGGAGATCGTGTCATATACAAAACATCCATTGACCTGTACATCTTAGATCTAAATCCTAGTCTGAAGACGTTATGCAAGCTAGCAGTTATTCAGTACGGTTTGGAGCAGTCAGAGCTCCCACACGACATCAGGTGGGAACTGAGGACTACCAACAGCAAGAGATAAAATCAGTTGATTAAACAAACAAAACAAATAAAAAAAAGATTCACAGTTTCATATACCACAGATCACTTGAGCTCAGTCCATAATGTGCGTCTGTATTTTAAAGAATTCTTCTTGTTTTGTACCTACTGTAACTGTATACACCCAATTAGCATGATCAATAACGAGACACAGTTAAAGTTTGATGTTCCAATATATAAGAGGTGTTGCTTAATATGATACATTGGCATCCCTGACCTAATTTTAGGATGAAAACAAATATGCAACTAACTTTTTCTTCCTGGGGAAGTAGGCTAATAATCACATTCTTGTTTTAATGTGGCCCCAAAACAATGGTTGAGAACCTTTTGTCTGTACGAACACAATTGGACTGTGGGACGGAATCCGGGCGGGGATGGTGAACTTTGTAGCTGCGCTAGCGCCTCCTACAGGCTGGGACATTGCCTGTCAGTGGGGGAATGTTGAAAGGGAGCAGTAGGGCGTAGGTTCTACGTCCTACCGGTGGAGGCTACTCATCTTTTTGTTTTCACAGCAGAGGTAAACACACAGCAATATGTGTTGAAGGTTAAGACTACTACTTTAGGAAAAAAATTGGGTAAAATCATTTTCTTATCGATACAGTGATTAGGTCACAGGTGTCACCCATCGGCAGTCAAGTTAAGTTGTGACACAATGTGACATTGTGCCCTTGAGCAACACACTGAACCCTTCCTCCCATCACTGTAACTTGCCGTGAAAGTGTCTGTCAGCTCAGCTTTCTAAATCAAATGCAAAACTACACACCCATGCATACATACTACATACAGTACATACACACACCCATTCATACACACACATGCATACTATTCTCACTTTGAAAACCTGTGGTAGAAAAAAAGAAAACGGTAGGAGTGAATAAGCAGGCACCTTTAAAAGACTGTGTTGCAACAGTGTTGCAATTGAAGTCAAATCCTGTTTTTAGAAACAAATTGGATTGATAACATTCTCATATTTATTTTGTGTGTGTGCGTGTGTGTGTGTGTGTGTGTGTGTGTGTGTGTGTGTATGTGTGTGTGTGTGTGTGTGTGTGTGTGTGTGTGTGTGTGTGTGTGTGTGTGTGTGCGTGCGTGCGTGCGTGCGTGCGTGCGTGCGTGTGTGTGCGTATGTGTTGTTCTTGGCAGGGTGTGTGAGGAGTTGCACCTGCCATGGTTTCTCAACCTTCTAGCAGATTTGTTTTTCTTTCTTTTTTAAACAGTGTTATTGTTGATGTTCTGGGTATTTCCTTCCTCCTCCTACATACTATAAGTCAATGTTCTTGTCCTCATGCTTCTCTCCTGAGCCTCGGTAATCCTATAGCTTATTACTGTGCACTGTAATAAGCACACACACGCACACACACGTGTGTGTGTGTGTGTGTGTGTGTGTGTGTGTGTGTGTGTGTGTGTGTGTGTGTGTGTGTGTGTGTGTGTGTGTGTGTGTGTGTGTGTGTGTGCGTGCGTGCGTGTGTATGTGCGTGTGTGAGACACGCAGACATTGGAACACACAAACATGGTTGTTTTTGTGTAATGTGTGTGGGATCATTTGCATGGCTTTCCTTTTCTGTACATAGTAACAGTATTAACAATCCTGGCATGCACACACTGGCCATATGGTGTAAAAGCATCTCTTCTTTCACCTCAGGCAACTGAATGCGTTTGCTATGAGCTCTGGGTTAGGGTTAGGTCTGCAGGTACCCAGTGGTGGAAGAAGTACTCAGATATTTTATTTGAGTAAAAGTAGCAATACCACAATATAGAAATACTCTGTTACAAGTAAAAGGCCTGTGTTCAAAATGTTACATGAGTAAAAGTACAGAAGTATTGGCATCAAAAAAATACTTAAAGTACCAAAAGTAAAAGTACTAATGTTTGAAAATAGCCGATCTACAAGCTCACAATTTGTGGCGATGCAACGCGTTGTGAGCTTGTAGATCGGCTATTTTCAAATCAAATAGTCAAATTGTATAAGATAGGGTAAAGTGGTTAACGTATGTTTTATCATATAGAAATGTATATCTGCAAAGTAATAAATTAACTAACTAAACTAAAGTTTTCAAATAATTGTAGTGGAGTAAAAGTACAATATTTGCCTCTGAGAGGTAGTGGAGTAGAAAATTATTGAAAATTGGAAATACTCCAGTAAAGTAAAAGTACCTCAACATTTTACTTAAGTACAGCTTGTTCAAAAAGCTGCAGCTCGTCTGGTGTTCAAACGCCCCAAGTTCTCCCACACAACTATCCTTCTCCGTTCTCTACACTGGCTCCCTGTAGCGGCTCACATCCAGTTTAAAACCCTGGTGCTAGCCTATAGGGCAGTGAAAGGAACAGCTCCTTCTTACCTCCAGGCTATGGTCGATGCCTACACCCCTGCCCGACCACTTCGGTCTGCCACCTCGGGGCGACTGGTTGCCTCGTCGCTCAGTGGTCCTTCTGGCCGATCTACACGGTCACAGCTTTTCTCTGTTCTGGCCCCACAGTGGTGGAATGAACTCCCCACTGATGTCAGGACAGCAGAGTCACTGCCCATCTTTCACCGCAGGCTGAAAACCCACCTCTTCAGGAAACACTACCTCTCTTAGCCTTGCCTACTTGTTATCAATGATTTGTATGAGCTCTTGTTTTATTGGATCTTGTTTATTTTATACACGTATTTGTTTTAGCTCTTGCTCATCTGATTTGTCTCATCTGTTTCCTTTCCTTTTATCAGTTACCTACTTTCTCAAGAAAGTAGGTAGCTGATATATTGCACTTTTTACCTTAGTGCTAGGTATGCTCTTTTGCTTGTTTTAGAATAGAATGCACTTAAGACTTCTGGTGATTAGTAGTTTTCTTGCCTACCTATATTGAATGCACTTAGTGTAAGTCTCTTTGGATTAAAGCGTCTGCTAAATGATAATGTAATGTAACTACAGTACTTGAGTAAATGTACTTAGTTACTTTACACCACTTCAGGTACCACAGAGAGCATCCTGACCGGCTGCTGCACTGCCTGCTATAGGAACTGTAGGCCTACTGTAAGGAATGATAGCCAGCACAGCACAACGTTCGGTCCATTCAGGCACTTGTCATTTATTTATTAAAGTAGTCTCGGACACAGCAAGGAAAGGAAGGGAACCACTCCTGAAAGTAGAAATGGAGTGCAGAAAGATCGGCCTCAAGCTCGATGCCAAGAGAAGTATTGACAGGATGGACCCTCACAGCACAACAGGAAAGGGCCCTGGATGGAGACGGGAATTCTACGAATGGCACTATAGGTGTCACATGGACCGACCACATCAGAAACGTTATCCTCTACGGGGACCTACCACGGGTCACATGCAGGCAGGGCACTGCGTCAGGCACAACGGAACTGGAGCCAAGCCAACCGGACACTGTGGGAGCCAACCCAGGGAAAAGCCAGGAGAGGAAAGAGGCGCACTACCTACGTAGAAGCACTGCGGCGCGACAGCGGAGCTAACAACACTGCAGTGTGCAAGACCCTGATGCTAGTATAGGAGAGTGTGGAGCGCAGCGATTCAGGAGTCCCGAGTTGGTGTTGGCTAGACCGCATCGCATTAAAGCAGGCAACATGACAAAGACGGACAACGTTTTGGCTACAAAGCCCCCCTCAGCGTAATCATAGGCTATAGGGTTAGATGATGATCACTCTGAGGAAGACTCGCATGACTTCCAGTTTGATAGGAACTGTACTGACCTTAACTGCAACGCACGGCTGTCTGCACAACCCACTGCATCACATCTGTGGATGTGAGCTTCCCTCCATTCAGGCCATATATTTGTTACAGGGAAATTGGCATTCGTTGGGAAATTGGAACGGTACGCTCGTTTTAGGCGCGGGGCTTCGGCGCGAGGCGGGGCTTTGATGCGAGGCGGAGGAGCGTTGAAAATAAAATGGATAATATGAGATAAATATTCTATGACAGGTTGGATAATGAAGCGGTTTGCCAAACTGAGCAGCGTAACGCTGTATTTTTAACTCACGAGACGTGATAATAGTTATTGTCCATGACGGAGGCGCGCCGACTCAGCAGACCTTGAGGCCGAGGAGGCGCGCCCGAGCTCCTCCAGGCGCGAGTGCCTGTGCCGACCGGCCGATGGTCTGCTAGTCGACTCAGCGCCGTCCGAGTTGTAAACCGATACAACTGCATACAAGGTTTCCACCCGATGTGCATTTATTAAGACAAGACACACACACACACACATAGCACATATCGTTGCTGTCGGGCATAAATATTTTAACTTTTTGTGTTTTGTTTGTAGATGAACGCCCTATCATACCACAGCGTCGCACGAAAGCATCCAAAGTAGTAGATCCGCAAGCTTTCTCGCAGCGTTTCAAGCATTGTTTTGGACATATGAGGTTTTTCCGCCCGACAGAGACGACTATTATTTATATTATTTAGACACATCCCACATACACACAGGCACTCAGTCAACGCCTCCTCCCCACCCCCTTCCCTTCACCCCCGCCCGCCTCCCCTCCCATCTCCTCCCTTTTAACACCAATGTGTTTCCCCCTCAGCTCACATACAAGGTGTATCGCTCCTACTAATGGAGGGTTTGTGTCTGTGTGTGTGTGTGTGTGTGTGTGTGTGTGTGTGTGTGTGTGTGTGTGTGTGTGTGTGTGTGTGTGTGTGTGTGTGTGTGTGTGTGTGTGTGTGCGTGCGTGCGTGCGTGCGCGCGCGCGTGCGCGCGTGCGCTTTTAACCCATGCTCAGGCGAAAGGGAACAGAGAGGGAACGTGGGTTTTGTATAAATAACCATCCTTATTCAGGATGGAGGAACCATTTCAGCTCTTGGTTGTGAAATCACATCAAAACCCCCCCAAATGTATTATCATCATGTATGATCATTATGTATTATTTATTATCATTATTGCCAAATCTAACTGGATTACACTGCCAATTTCATTTCTCGAAATTGGGTTCCCCCCCCCAGCGGGTACACTGAAGAAATCACACACACACGCACGCGCACGCACGCACATGCACACGCACACATGTTGGTATTACTATACTTGTGAGGACTTGTGAGGCAATTTTATGAATGCCAATTTCTGCCATTCTTTATAAAAAAAATAATTCTTAAGCCGTAGTTGTACGGTGTGTCACGCACCGAAAATAGCCGATCTACAAGCTCACAACGCAGATGGTAGATCAGCCTTTTCGGTGCGCGTCACCAGTGCACAGCTAACTATAAATAGCCATAACTCCAACCCTAGCCCCTAGACATGTCCTATAAATACCTAGTCCTACTAACCTGAATCTTTTCCCTAAGTGTAAGTCTAATTCCCCAAATCCTTTTTCACCATAAAACAACCATTTATACTGTGTGGACCAGGAAAATGGTCCTCACAATGTCTACATTACATCCACTTTATAAAGCACTTTCGGGTTCGAATCCCCACCCCGACGACCTTTGCTCATAAAGTTGAGAAATCCTGGCCCATCCACTTGCATTGAATTGCTCACCCAGCGCATGGGCCGAAATCACCCCTTCTTCCCGGCTGTGAAATGTGATGGGCGAGGCCTATTTGGGGCTTCTGTGACACGTTTTGCGTCACGGAGGTGTGCGTTTTGCGTCACCTCGGTGCGCAGCCCCGTGCGCAGCCCCGTGCACAAGCTTGTGCGCGAGCTCGTGAGTCGAGACCATTAGTCGAAACCGTTTTCGCTCGTTCGTGTCAGTGGCCCCGGCCGTTTTAAGCTGCAGTACCCATGAATGGCCAGCATGTCCAATGCGCTTCAATGCAGCCACTGGGTTCTGGGGGCTTGCCTTTGCTACTGTACGTGTCACTCCCCATCTATCTCCCCATTTCCTGTCAGTCTACTGTCCTATCTATAAAGGCGTAAAAGCCCCAAAAGATCTTAAAAAAAAAAGAAGTTGCTTTACAAAAATAGAACAAATGAAAACAACTTTATTAGGAGAATGATTGATTAAAAAGCTAAAGACTAAGCCAACAACTAAAATTGAAAGAAAAAAAGGGGGATTATGGTGGGGAATGCTATTTCTCGGATTCTACTATACTTGTGGGGACATTTGTCCATCACAAGTATAGTAATACACACACACACACACACACACACACACACACACACACACACACACACACACACACACACACACACACACACACACACACACACACACACACACACACACACACACACACACATGAGCTGGATCTATTTTGTTTATAAGAATGCGTGAACCATGAAATTGGGGCCATGTATCCTGCAGCATGGCATTCTTTGTGACCTTACAGTACAATTACGTGGTTTCATGTCTCATTTGGTTAAACTGGCGTTTTATCATATTGTTGCCGTCGGTTGGGGAAACCTTGTATGTCAAAACTCCTGCTTTTCAGGAAATGGGAAAAATGACTTGTGTTCCAATGGATCCAATGTTGTTATTATTTAGTCACAACCTCCGGTTGATACTTTTCATTGGTTATAAAAACCCTCAGATAAACGTAACCACTTTTAACCCGTTGTCCCTATTTTGGGGATTTTCCTAGGTTTTAAAAAGAAACTATTTCAAAATGATAAAAAAGAGCAATATGACCGCATGCTTATTGATATCGTCTCTATCGGGTGGAAACCTCATATGTCCAAAACTGTTACTTTTCAGGAAAAAACTGCAAAAGTAGCAGATCTACAAGCTCAAAACGCATCGCTTTGCGCCGCATTTCGAGCTTGCAGACCTGCTATTTTTTTTTTTTTAAGATTTCTCTGGGGGCTTTTTTTTTAGGCCTTTATTTTAGAGAGGGATAGAGAACGTAGGCTGACAGGAAATGGGGAGTGAGATGGGGGGGGGGTGACACGCAGCAAAGGTCGTCGGGATCGGGAGTCGAACCCGCGACGTCACGCTGTCAGGTTGGCATTGCAGCCTATAGGGTGCCTGGACCGTCACGTTAGGGCCCAGGCCAGATCTGCTACTTTTGATGCTTTTGTGTAACGCTGCAGTATGATCACGTCTTTAATGTACAAAAAAACACAATACTTAGCACATTAAAGATTAGGTTATTAATGGAGAATAAAAGGTTTATAACTCTGTTTAATAATGCTTAGTAATGTATGAATAATGTTATACAAAATGATGAATTCATGATGAATTAAGGACTCACTAATGCTAAAGTAATGCTACATAGTGTATAGTTGAACGGTTTATAACTGTGTTTATAAATGATGAATTCATGATGAATTCAATATTTACTAAAGCTCAGCTAAGGCTTAACCCATTAAGACCTGAAACGCATCTGTGTCACTTTAGATCTCTTTGGCTATTCAAAAATAGCAGATCTACAAGCTCATAGCGCGGCACCGAGTGAGCTATGAGCTTGTAGATCTGCTATTTTTGAAAAATCTTGAAAAACTTTTTTTTTTTACTGTTAGGATTTAGAAAACATTTTAAAGGATCTACACCATGAATTTAAAAAAAATATTTGATATTTAATATCATATGGTGTATGTCCCTCAAACCTTTTTCAAAAGGTTTGAGCCTAAATCATCACTCAGATATACTCATCCCAAGTCAATTGTCTCTGGCTTATACAGCACTTTCAGCTGCAATACCAAAACGTCCTCTTGGGCAGGGGGGGGCTACTGAGCAATTCTGTCTGTTAATAAAAAAATATATTTAAAAAAAATATTTTAAAAAAAAAGGAAAAATTCTGCATAAAAATAAGTATCTAAGAAAAATACAAAATCGAAAAAAAACACTTTTTGAACAATTCCACCAAGTGTTTGAGGTGGCTGTTTCACCCACTTCCGGGGGGCGGAGCCAAAATCCGAGCCCGAAGTATTTGTTCGTAGACCCCCACTTAGGGGGGGTAGAAAAAGTTTCGGAGCGATTCGGGCACTTTTCATTTAACATTGGGTTTGCCATCATTAATGTTTGTGACATCAGAAACATTTCCATTCTGAGATCGCCTGTTCAGACACGCCCATTCTGGAAATCCATGAAATGAGAAGGAATGACTGAATTTTAAAAAAAAACATTTTTTGGGGTACAAGAGACACTGGGGACCCCAAAAAATACAAAAAACCAAGAAAAAAGTGATTTTCATGGTGTAGACCCTTTAAAGAATTGCCTCAGGTCTTAATAACTAATGCTTAATAGTGTATAGTTATTATAAATGCTACCAAACTTTTTCTAAACAGCTAGTTTCTCCACGTTGCAATGTGACATTGCTCTGTTTACACAATGCTGTACCCCCACCAACTGTATATACTTTCCCCCCGTTTCTTTCTTAAATAATTTCACTGTGTTTTTGACACTTGCGTTGGTGATGTACCGTAAACATATGTTTTTTTCATGCCAATAAAGCTCCTTTGAATTCAAAATGTAATTTAATCGTTATGGACAAAAAGTTTATATATGGCATTCATAAGATTTCCGTCTCAAAATGCTGATGTCCTCACAGGTATAGTACTATAAACGTGTGTATGTGCCTGTATGTATGTACAGTACAGAACGTCATATATTAGTTTGAAGCTCCTGTTCAAAAGCTCTAGTGACATTTGTGTGTGTTCATCACAGTGTTGACCTGACTGCGACCCCAGCCCACGAAGCCAGTGGAAAGATAAACCAATCTTCATTGGTCTCGGAGGTCAAGCCCCATTCAAAGAACACAAGCTGTTGCGGTTTACAATCCCAGCGTTCATGTCTGCATTCTGATCCTTCCACCCTGAAGCATCACACACTGAAGCTTACAGTACACACGTCCCCATATAATAGCCATGTTTTCATTTGTTTTATCCATTTATCCACTTTATAAGTCATCATTTTCATCTACAATAGATGGTCCCGTCCAAGGTACATATCCAGTGGTGGAAAGTAACTAAGTACGTTTACTTAAGTACTGTACTTAAGTACAATTTTGAGGTATTTGTACTTTACTTGAGTATTTCCAATTTCCAATACTTTTACTTCTACTCCACTACATCTCAGAGGCAAATATTGTACTTTAACTCCACTACAATTATTTGAGAACATTAGTTACTAGTTACTTTTCAGATATAAATTATGATATTATGAAACATACATTAACCACTTTAGCCCTGTTTTATACATAGGCTATTTGAAAATAGCCGATCTACAAGCTCACAACGCGTCGCGAAGCGACGCGTTGTGAGCTTGTAGATCTGCTATTTTCAAACATTTTAGTACTTTTACTTTTGGTACTTTAAGTACATTTTGATGCCAATACTTTTGTACTTTTACTCAAGTAAATTTTGAATTCTGGACTTTTACTTGTAACAGAGTATTTTTATTTTGCACTATTGGTACTTTTACTTAAGTAAAGAATTTGAGTACTTTTTCCACCACTGTACATATCTGCTAAGTGGGTTCGAACTGTGGATGTCTTTTTCTATAATGCAGGGGTCTTCAACGCTTTTTAGGACAAGGACCCCCTTAGCTGAGAGAGAGATATGAAGCAGGGACCCCCCCACTACATATTGTACAAATGTGTGTTGTAGATTAAACTTTTTCATAGAATTCATAGATGGCTTCATAGACTTGTATGACACCACTATCATTTAACCACTTAAAAAGTGTCAAAACCCGACCTCTGGCTCTGACTGTACTTGGTCTGCTCTTTTTCCCCCCTCTACACCAAACCTCTGTGCCGAAGATAGCTGATCTACAAGCTCACAATGCCACGAGGCGTTGTGAGCTTGATGATCTTGTAGAGCTTGTAGATCTATTTTTGGCAAAAGTTCTCCTCAGAATAGGGATGCTATGGTTTCAAGTGGTTAAAGGACGACTTCACCGATTTTCAACCTATCTTCATATAATTGGTCTTCACGAATACTCATGATAAAATGGTACTTTTTTTTCCTACTCGGTCTGTGTCTCAGAGGAGGGCTGTGGACAGTTCAGAGTCCCGTCTACCTGTGACATCATCAATGGGGAATCCAAGCTAATAGAAACTGCAGGCTTTCTATTCCTGGAAAGTTGCAATGCAATAATAGATCCCATTGCTCTCGTGTTAATAAAAATCTAAATAGAAAATGTGAAATCTTGTTGGGAAAAAAAATCATGCCTAACGATGATGTCACTGGTAGACGGGTTTCTGGACTGTCCAAAGCCCTCCTATGAGACACAGACCAAGTAGGATTTTTTTTTACCATTTTATCATGCGTATTAGTGAGGACCAATTATATGAAGATAGGTTGAAAATCGGTGAAGTCGTCCTTTAATGTAAAAACATATCCTATCACAAAAATATTGTGCTTCCTATGAGGACCCCATGTTGAAGACCCCCGTTATAATGTATATATCTGGTGGTGCAGTGCTGGTGCAATTGTTTTGAATCTTGGCTCAGGGATGCCTATTTAGTTATGCTGAAGTCATGATGGCCAACCGCCTTAATGTTTGTTTCAGATACCTACTGTTAGAGGTTCACTATGCTGGTATTTTTCTATCCATTCTATTGACCGGTGTCAATAGTGTGTTAATCACATGCCCTCCATGTATTGTGTGTACTTAAAGGAATACCACAATCAATTACTCACCCCATGAAGCCGTGCATTCATGGGGATTATTTCTGTCACATTCTTGAGCCAATAATCCAATATTTGACTAATTGAATTTAATAGTGTTTATAGTTATTATAAAGTGCTACCAATAGTTTTATAATACATGTTGATGAGGGTAGATTGGTATAAAGCTTTTTGAAACAATTTAAATCAGGGGTCTTCAACAGGGGGTCCGGGACCCCTAGGGGGTCCTCAGAGCTACTATAGGGGGTCCGCCAAATCTTTGTGTGATAGGATTTAGTTTTTTTTACATTAACCACTTGAACTCTAGAATTCCTTTTCTGAGGGGAGCATTAGCCAAAAATAGCAGATCTACAAGCTCTCAACGCCTCACGCTGCGAGGCGTTGAGAGCTTGTAGATCGGCTATTTTTGGCAAAGAGGCTATAGGTGTAGAGAGGGAAAAAATAGCAGACTAAGTAAAAAAAAAACTTTAATCTGAAACACAATTTTATACAATATAGAGTAGGGGGTCCCTGCTTCATCTCTCTCTCAGCTGGGGGGTCCTTGGCCTGAAAACGTTGAAGACCCCTGATTTAAATAGTATACAAAAAAACACTTCATTGTTCTTTCTATGTACTCTGTTTATGTGAGTATTTACATTGTAGTTTGTTGACAAAGTGTCATGCTTACTCTGCTCATTCTGATCTCAAACACGTACGTCACTATAGTGACACTGATGGGATAAGAACCTCTGCTTAAATGCCTAAATTGTCATTGTTGACCACAGACTGGTGGATGTTATCAAAACATACTGTAAAGATTCCCACCAGTTCCCTGTGGTCTATCCACGAGCATATAGTATGCATACACGTGCACACACACACACACACACACACACGTGCACACACACACACACACACACACACACACACACACACACACACACACACACACACACACACACACACACACACACACACAGAGGCTTGTTGATCCAGTGGAGGAGGGAAGACAGATAGAGTTATTAGAGGTCTGAGGTCTAATCAGCCAGGAAAATGTTTTCTGTCAAACTGCTTTAAAACTTTTGGCATGCAACGGCGATGTGGCACACTGTAGAACATCGGCTTGAAACGGGAGCTGGCGCTAAGCTAAACGGCTAACTCCAGTAGGCCCCGTCCGCCCCGGCCTCGAGTCGTGAAAAATTTATAAAAACCCAGATTCCGGGCAGGGGTCATCAACATGCCGGCTTGTGATGGACATTTTCAACAAACAAAATGTTTGCCACGGACATACAAAATGAGTGGTCAATAATATTACCAGAAACACAGCCCTAAATGTACAGTATACTAGTCCAGTAGACACGATGGAGAACACATGCTGTGTTTTTAAAGAGGGAGAGTGATTTAGTCCTCATTCAGTTTATTTTATTTTATTAAGACATTTTATTATTTTATTAAGGAAAGCTGAGAGGGAAGGCGTAGATGGAGCAATATATAACCCAGTTTCAGAAAATGCTTTAAAAGTCAAGTTTATTATTATTATTATTTCCATGGCCATCTCTGTACTTATGTCTAATTTCTGCTTCACTTTCTTCTTCTTTCTAAATTGAACTGATGGCTTTGAACCTTTCAAAGCATTAAAGACAATCAGAGACAGCGAGAAGAATTGTCATTATGGACATCATCCACCATGCAGTCATTATAATATCTAAGCTTGAAAAACTCGGGCTCAGACAGATTTGTCCAGGCCCAGTCATTAGGCACATCCGCCACTGTTTGGTACCTGGTTTAATAAGGTTTTGCCTTATTAAACCAGTGAGGCGCGTCCTAGTGAGACCTGACATAATGGGTTTCATTTGGTGCCGGCCAACACGCGCATACTGGTTCTTATCAGTGAGACATTGTCTGTTAAGGGGTCTATAGTCATGTGATCAACACTGATCTGTCCGATTTCCCATATTCCATCCTGATTGCCTAAGATTGGCTTCCAAAGTTTGCAGGATTGGTTCGTTTTGAACAAAATGCCTCAAATCATGAACGCAGCGTGCAATTTCAGTGAAATTTTCCACTCATATTCCCACTAGGCCACCCTTTTCACATTGGCCTGTTATAGCGCCACCAGCAGGTCTAATTTAGCAAAACACATTTTTGGAACAAAATGCCTCAAATCATGAATGCAGTGTCCGATTGCCGTGAAAGGCCTAAGAAGAAATAGCACCCTTTTCACATTGGCCTATTATAGCGCCACCAGGAGGCCACGATAACGTACCTGACCTGGTGGAGACCTGTG
Organism: Gymnoscopelus braueri; assembly: GCF_963280865.1. NCBI lineage: Eukaryota > Metazoa > Chordata > Actinopteri > Myctophiformes > Myctophidae > Gymnoscopelus > Gymnoscopelus braueri. The sequence continues at coordinate 55,822,765 of NC_137606.1, forward strand.
CTCTGAGGAGCACTTTTACTAGTTTGAGTTTGTAGCCTGTTCATCACAACTTTCACTGTAACTTCCATGCATTTAAAATATGGAAAGTATTATTTTACTCTTCTATCATTGGACACCTCGTTACTCAAATCAATATAATTGCAAGTCTCTCATCATCTAGATATTGGATTATCCACACTGTTCATATTCACAACAGGCACTCTCATCAAGACAAGATGCCTGCTGTCCATTGTTGTATGCTGGTGATGTATACAATAGGTTTAAAGTGGTTACACTGGTTTTGATGCTATTAAGCAGGTTTGCTGGGGACCCCCTGGAACCCACTCAAGGACCCCTGGGGGTCCCCAGACCCCACTTTGAGAACAAAACAAAAAAAATCTTCCATGCCAATGAAGGACCTGATTTTAACTTAGTTTATTAGGATAAGAGCTGGGTTTCCGAAATGTCCTTTGACATTAACACTCACAGGTATTCAAACCAGGTACCAAACACTGGCGGATGTGCCTAATGACTGGGCCTGGAAAAATCGGTCTGAGCCCGAGTTTCTTAAGCTTAGATATTATAATGACTGGTGGATGAGACGTCAATAACAATTCTTCTCGCTGTCTCTGATTGTCTTTAATGCTTTGAAAGGTTTAAAGCCATCAGTTCAATTTAGAAAGAAGAAGGAAGTGAAGCAGAAATTAGACATAAGTACAGAGATGGCCATGAATTTTTGGAACTGGTTTACATATTGTTCCATCTACGCCTTCCCTCTCAGCTTTCCTACTTAATATCTTAATACAAAAAAAAATTAACTGAATGAGGACTAATCACTCTCCCTCTTTAAAAACACAGCATGTGTTCTCCATCGTGTCTACTGGACTAGTATACTGTACGTTTAGGGCTGTGTTTCTGGTGATATTATTGACCACTCATTTTGTATGTCCGTGGCAAACAATTTGTTTGTTGAAAATGTCCATCACAAGCCGGCATGTTGATGACCCCTGGGAGTGAGCAGTGGTGGAAAAAGTACTCAATTGCTTTACTTAAGTAAAATACTGCAAGGCAGAAATACTCACAAGTAAAAGTCCGGAATTAAAAATGTACTTGAGTAAAAGTACAAAAGTATTGGCATCAAAATGTACAAGTACCAAAAGTAAAAGTACTCATCGTGCAGAATGTCCCATTTCAAGTTTTCAAATGTATACAAATATTTTGAAAATAGCAGATCTACAAGCCCACAATGCTTGTGGATTAAGTTGTCAAATAAATGTAGTGGAGTAAAAACACAATATTTGGATCTGAGATGTAGTGGAGTAGAAGCAAAATAATTGGGAATTGGAAATACTCAAGTAAAGTGCAAATACCTCAAAATTGGACTTAAGTAGGCTACAGTACTTAAGTAAATGTACTTAGTTACTTTCCACCACTGGGAGTGAGAGTGTGTTGGATCTACATGCTTGCTGCGACGCGTAGTGAACGTGTAGATCGTCTATTTTCGGAGATGCTATAGGGTTCAAGTGGTTAATATGAATCCCTGCAATAGTGTGTGATTCATCAGGCAGCCTTGTGTGTCTTGATGGTGAAGCAAACGCATGGTATAGAATCACAATGTCTTCAGTGTGATCATAAATCATGTCGTTGCTCAGCCGTCTGAGAATGTAACATTAATTCATTCATTAATTCACTCCAACTGTGACTTTTTTCCTTGAAAATGTAGATGAAATTATAAGATAACTGTGATAGCAGAGATTATACTCTGACAAATGTATTTTGTGTGTGTGTGTGTGTGTGCGTGTGCGTGTGTGCGTGTGCGTGTGCGCGTGCGTGCGCATGCGTGCGCGTGTGTGTTTGTGTTTGAGAGAGGGAGAGAGAGACAGAGGGAGATAGAAGGAGAGAGAGGAGGTTATTGATAATGATCAAGTGTTGATCGTTCTAATGGGGTATTTCTCTTAAAACACTTCTGGGGTCATTTTAACCCATTTAAACCATGAAACAAGGGCCTACTCTGTGTGGAGTTTGCATGTTCTCCCCGTGTTTCCTAGGGTAGTTAATACCCTCACAAAAACATGTAGTAATACTGGTTGCTATACCGCCTCCCCATGACAGCCGGGGCGCCTGATGGAGGGGAAGGGAACTGGTTGGAATAACGTGTTCCTTCCACGCGCCCTTACGTCCTACCAGGGAAACTTCCCCCCCTGTCAGGTGACAAGAAGGTCAGATGGCTCTCACCAGAACTCCCACATTGTTGTGGAGCAGCGTTGCCATATTTTAAGAGAGAAACGAGCGGCCAGGTCGACGAAAACAAGCCCAAAAGAAGTGACTAGTATAGGTCATCTCACAAAATATTTTCAAATGGGTGATCCGCAGACGAATACATGTTAATTTGGAGGGTCCTTCAAATGAAGATGTTTGAGAACCACTGGTTTAAACGACATTAGGAAGCAAGGCC
>NC_137606.1:55830198-55832698 GCF_963280865.1 Gymnoscopelus braueri
TAAGTAACTTTCCACTTTCAACTTTCCACTTTTCTCTATGGTGTGATGAAAGGCACAACTTTGATTCCTTTGCAGAAGACGAACGTAATATTGAATGACTGGAAAATGTCAATGAATCTTGGAGTTCCCATTTAAATTGAACAAAACAAAAATACACCCTAACTGACACTAAAACAAGACGAGGGGAGGATTTGGCATACAACCGTAGATAAGTCCAGACGAGACAAGACAGAGTCTTGGGCGTGAAGAGATGGTCATTTATTGTCCATTCCAAATACCATGTGGAATTCAAGCCTCTCCCTGTCATTGGCTGAAACACAGGAAGGTATGTTTAGAAAGAGAGGCGGGAAGAAGAGAGAAATCTGAGCACACAACACTAACTAATTAACTCAACCTAAAGTAAATTCCCTTACAAGGATTTATTCGTTATATTCAATATTCTCCCACTGTAACTTAATGTCACACATCTGGTTCCTATTTAGAAAGAATTTTGGAAATATAATGAATAATGAATAATAATATTAATCAAATGATAATAAAGTGAGAGTATGATAAGCAGTTATACTTAATCATACGTGAATGTTGACAAATATAACAGCAAGCTTACACAGTATAGGACACAACAAATAAATAACCACTTGTCTAATATGGATAATAACTATGAACGTATGAAAGGAACTCTGCCTCCAATCTTTGAGGAGTGCTTGAGGATCGATGATCTCAAGGTCATAGGTCGCATTTGGTTGGAAGCGGAGCTGTCACAGACTGCAAATGATGGCATTATTTCCAGTTTAAATCTGTCCCAAGTTTTTGTCCTGATGTCATGAAACATTCTCAATCCCAGACACGGTGTCCCGGAATCCAGAATTGAATTGGCCAGTGTATATGTGTGTATGTGTGTGCACATCAGCACATCTGCGCGTGCACGTGTGTGTGTGTGTGTGTGTGTGTGTGCGGGGCACGCAGTCCGCAGCAGTTTGTGTAAAAGGGCATTTGACCTCTGGGGTCAGGCTCCTTCCGTCTCCATGGCCGATCGTCTTCATATACTTGTGGAGTTGGATCAGAGAATGGTTTGATCATAGGGGAATATTCAATTGATAAACCCCACCAAAGTTATTGCAACTTCCTTTCAATGGACCGGTGGCGGTATGTTCAAGTTACCAAGTTGAACATAAGTTGAGCATAGAAATCAAAGACAAGACAAATAACAAACAAATTAGTACTGAATGTGAAGTTGAATGTGTGTGTGCGTGTGTACTTGTGTTCGATTAACTGATGCACACTAGATCCACGCACAGCAATGCTGGCATTGCATGAAACTTCCGTTTGCATATCTACAGCTACATGTGGTTTATGTAGCTAGCTGAACTTATTCAACTTCATTTTACAAAAGCAAAAGGCTGGGTTGAATCAAAAACCTATCGACTGGGTCAGACAGGTTATTCTGCGAGAACAGAGTAAATGAGTCGGCTGGATTCAGCCCCACATCTCTCTGGTCGGGTGTCAGAGGTGAAAAACTGTCCAGAGAATGAGGAATTAATGACGCATGACACAGGTTTATGGGTTTTCACATTTCGGCGCTGTCGGGCAGAAACCTTGTACTCCATATTTAAACTTTGTATGTGTAGCAGAGTGGCTCACAACTTACTCCTGATGGCCTTCCCTTTGGCTCAGTGGTTAAGATGTTGGCTTTCCACGCGGTAGACCCGGGTTTGAATCCCGCCGTTTTTTGTATTTTTTTTAATGAATGCCAACCTCGTCATACTACAGTGTCACACAAAAGTAGCAAACACTAGCCGATCTACAAGTTCACAACGTGTTTCTTTTTTGGGGGGGTATTTAGGGCCACTAAGTAAGCACTGCACCAGCGAATGAATCGTGTTTTTGAGGGGCTAAACATACTCAAAAAGTTGCACAACTTTACACACACATCACACGTGGCGATATTTGCCCCTAACGTGGAGGGCCCGGTCATCGCTGCTTGCAGCTTTAATTTGTCCTTGTTTTAAAAGTGAAAGTGAAATTGGTTAAATGGGTATTTCACTTTAAAAGACTTCTGCGGTCATTTTAACGTCTACTCAGGCTTTTGTGTGCACCCCAGACAGTTTTGTATAGTTGCTTGATTCAATATTTAGATATTTCATATTCCATTTATCAGACACACCCACTTCCCTTGTAAAACTACTATTACTTCAAACTCCATTGTTAGATTAATTGAAGACACTCGTCATTGGTTCTGGTGACGAGGGGGCCGTGTTTTTTTCATTTTTATTTTATTTATGTATATTTGAAAAAGGAAAGACATTGAGAAAGAACTGCCTCCTCACACATTAGAAGGACAATATTGTTCATCACCAGAACCAAGTTTCATTGAATATAAAATGGTTAAAATATAGTTTAAAGTTATTATATAGCAAGGGGGGCGTGTCTGATGAAACAACATCAAATTGTGTCTGTGCTTTTAGGTTTACTAGGCAATTGTAATATAGGATTGAACCAA
>NC_137606.1:55835198-55837140 GCF_963280865.1 Gymnoscopelus braueri
ATCAGCTCTGACCATCAGGGAGGTGGTTTACACTGCTCAACTATTATTTAAAAAAAACTAATTGAATTTAATTGGTTTGTTCCCTGCATACTCCCAGATGATTTTAAACCCAGGGTTCACGTTAGGTCCTCTCGTGTTGTTTACTTATGTACAGAAGCCAAGCACGTTAATTAGATAGATGCTAGGTTTGATTTCCACTTCCATCATAATCCCTTCATGGCGCATAATTGTTTTCTTGCACTCCAATTTCTCGAGTGCAAGAAAATCAGTGGTGGAAAGTATCTAAGTACATTTACTTAAGTACTGTACTGTACTTAAGTACGATTTTGAGGTCTTAAGTACGATTTTGAGGTCCAATACTTTTACTTCTACTCCACTACATCTCAGAGGCAAATATTGTACTTTTACTCCACTACAATTATTTTAAAACTTTCGTTACTAGTTACTTTTCAGATATAAATTATAATATTATAAAACATACATTAACCACTTTAGCCGTATTGTACACGTAGGCTATTTGAAAATAGCCGATCTACAAGCTCACAACGCGTCGCATCGCGACACGTTGTGAGCTTGTAGATCTGCTATTTTTAAATATTTTAGTACTTTTACTTTTGGTACTTTAAGTACATTTTGATGTCGAGGCTTTTGTACTTTTACTCAAGGAAATTTTGAATTCTGGACTTTTACTTGTAACAGAGTATTTCTATATTGCAGTATTGGTACTTTTACTTAAGTAAAGAACTTTTTCCACCACTGAAAACCACATACCCTGTGTGTTGCCTATAGGGTTCATGGCACTTACTCAAAACGTTGTCCTTTGTAAGTCCTTCAGGACAAGAGAGTGGACAAATTTGATTGCAGCCTTCATGAGAACTCCAAGTTTTAAATGAGTTAAGGTAGTGTGAGGGAGTCACCATAGTAAAACCCTCAAGTGTTCATTTATCCATTTGAAACTCTCAAGTGTACAAATGTAACCAAATGGACCCTTGCGGGTTACATTTGAGCAAGTAAGTCTATATATTGCTCTCTTTTTGTTTCGGTGTGGCGACAAGTCTACTTTGAGCTCCTGTTTGGAGCACTCATGATTAAAAAAAAACGGGGAAGCATCTGTGTCATTTTAGATTTTAGCGTTTACTATAAAAAAAATAGCAGATATATAAGCTTGTACATCTGCTATTTTTGAACAGTTTTGAAAGTCTCTCTCTCTCTCTCTCTCTCTCTCTCTCTCTCTCTCTCTCTCTCTCTCTCTCTCTCTCTCTCTCTCTCTCTCTCTCTCTCTCTCTCTCTCTCTCTCTCTCTCTCTCTCTCTCTCTCTCTCTCTCTCTCTCTCTCTCTCTCTCTCTCTCTCTCTCTCTCTCTCTCTCTCTCTCTCTCTGTCTCTCTGTCACGATCTGGTGGTGTGGTGAGGACCCAAATGCAGACAGCCAGGCAGAGTAGTGTTCAAAACCAAGATTGGGATTTTATTACAGACTAACATACAGACAGAGGATGTGACACAAACAATGATCCGACAAGCACTGACTGGGGAACAAGACTAATATACACATGAGGGCTGATTACACATGAGATACAGCTGGAGAAGACAACATAGAACCAGAACGACTAGAACACAACATAGAAATACAACACCTAAACGGGACAGCGGCAGGGGCAGGGGAAGTCCGGAATGGCAGGCGAGGAACCGGGTAAGAGAAGAGGAGCTCGAGGCAGGACGGCCGCCGGGAACCAGCCGGAAGGCGGCCGGAGAGGCCCGGACGGCAGGCGAGGAGCCGGGACAGAGACAGGGAGGAAGTGGCCAGCAAGGGCTCTGGCACGGCTCATCGTGAAGACGCTCAACGTGGAGCAGAGGGCACATGCTGGTCAATCAGGGAGGACATCAGGGAAGACGGTTAGCCAGGGCTCTGGCGCGGAACATCTTCCAGACGCATCGACGCGGAGC
>NC_137606.1:55837340-55862837 GCF_963280865.1 Gymnoscopelus braueri
AGGTTCAGTGGTTCTGAAATGAATCATTACAGCTCACACGGCCAGGTGGAGAGAGAGAGAGAGAGAGATAGAGAGAGAGAGAGAGAGAGAGAGAGAGAGAGAGAGAGAGAGAGAGAGAGAGAGAGAGAGAGAGAGAGAGAGAGGAGAGAGAGAGAGAGAAAGAGAGAGAGAGAGAGAGAGAGAGAGAGAGAGAGAACATACAGACAGAGAGAGAGAGAGAGAGAGAGAGAGAGAGTGTCATTTGGACACAGTAACCATGACAATGGGATCATATGTCCCTCCACAAACATTCACCTCAAGCACTTCTTTCAATTTGCAGACACCCATGACCCCCCCCCTCTCTCTCTCTCCCTCTCCCTCTCCCTCTCCCTCTCCCTCTCTCTCTCTCTCTCTCTCTCTCTCTCTCTCTCTCTCTGGGATAGGTGACGTGTGACAAATGGTACAAAAGGACGAGAACAGACAAAAAAGGAAAGAAAAGGTGAAACATTTAAGCAAGAAACACACCCAGAGCCTTCTAGACAGACAGACAGGCAGATTTTTGCCATACCACGTAAAGAACCACACACGCATGCACACAGCCCACACACACGCGCGCGCACGCACGCACGCACAAACACACACAGAAACGGAAACAATCATGCACATAGCCTACAGACACACATTAGTGGCCAAAGCACACATATTCAAAAGGACATGCACAAGCACACACACACACATACACACACTCACGCTCACGCTCACACTCACAGCCCTACATACTGTAATAAACCGATAAACTCGGCTTGAACCGAATCATATTTACCATTACTAATCTATTCACTGATACGGCATGCAGTAATGTTTGACTTCCCCCTGTCAACAAGCAGTAATGAGTGAGTGTGTGTGTGTGTGTGTGTGTGTGTGTGTGTGTGTGTGTGTGTGTGTGTGTGTGTGTGTGTGTGTGTGTGTGTGTGTGTGTGTGTGTGTGTGTGTGTGTGTGTGTGTGTGTGTGTGTGCTTATCGGCCTCTCGGTGCCTAAAGGCCTGGGAGTGTGCCTGTGTACACAGTGTATCACTGTATATTATGCTCAGAAGCATATCGTTGCTGTCGGACAGAGCCCTCTTATCTCCATATTCTAACTTTGTGTGTTTTTTTGCGAACAAACCGCCCTACTTGATCACACTTCAGCGTCACATAAAAGCATCAAAAGTAGCAGATCTACAAGCTCGAAACGTGGCGTGAAGCGACGTGTTTCGAACTTGTATATCTGCTGCTTTTGTTATTTTTGAATTTGAGTCATGAGTAGTAAGAGTTTTGGAGATATGAGTCTTCCTCCCGACAGAGACGATATACTGTACATATACAGTGTTGGTTTTGCTGTAACACATTTTCGAGCAACTATAAATTAAGTGTATACTCTCTACCTCACGCATGTTCCATGTCGCTGTCAGGGTGGAAACCTTGTATGTCCATAACTGTTCTGTTTTTTTATGATTTAACAATAACAATAACAAAGTGAAAATAATCACGATGTGACGTGTTGTCAGCTTGTGGATCAGCTATTTTCACTACTTTCTGTTGTATGACGAAGTAGGACATTAATTTACGTTAAAAAAAAAAGGTTGAAATATGGAGATACAATATTTCTGCCTGATGATATATAACAAAAAATAAGTGTGGCTCACACCAAAGATTTGCAACACGACAAAATCCTTTTTCAAGATGTATGTTATGTATAACACACTTCGCTGTGTGACAGTGTCGCGTGCCGGAAATGCCAAAGCTCAAAACATTTGGCAACACCATTGTATGACGGAGCTCAAATTTAACACATGAGTCTTCAACAGGGGCTCCGGGACCAACTTTCGTCTGTGGCACTTAACACAATGGGTGCCACTTAAAACAGTTTACGTTGAGTGCCAGAAATCTCACCGTTTGCAACGCTGCGCTGTTTAGAGCTGTAGACTCTAAGCGTTAGCCAGGATGGTCCTGGCTAAAGCCTGGAACAACAACATGTCTCATGCGAGTCACCGCTGCGGAGCGATCGCGCATCGAGAATGACTCGTTTTGCCCACTGTAAAAAGTTAAGGAGATACAGAGGTTTTTAGCAAGGAGATAGAATGGAAGCGGATGGGAGCCAGATTGTCCCTTACTTCTTAGAGTGTTCATGGGTGATTCCAGTGCTGCGCTAGCCCCCCCCCCCCCCCCCCCGCCTTGTGGAAAAAAACAAAAAGAACAAAAAGACTTCAAACACGGTTTGAACCGTGTTCGGCACCAAAGCTCTACTCTGTGAAAACACGGTTTGAACTGTGTTTGGCACCCGATGTGTTAAGAAAATCTAAGCATGAACTAACGCAATGCTTCATTAACACATTCCCTGCAAAGGACGTAGATCTACGTCCTTTCAGATCCAACCGTTGACCGCCATTGACAAAAAAGACAATTCCACAAGAGGGCGCTCTAACGCAATTTAGGAATGATCCCTCGACTCTGCGACGGATGTGACGTCATCCCAGAAAATGTCACTTCCGTCCATTCCTATATTAGGATTTGTAGAAAACACTTCTAGCTCGGATTCTTTTTTTTGTTGTTGGTGAAAACGAGCCATTTTCAACGGACGATAGCAACAAAATAGCCGATCGCGTTAAAACAGTTTTTTTCCAGTGGATAGAGGAGACCCTCCCCCAGCCACCGTACACTTTTTGTTTACATCCGTGTGCACGTCGTGGCTTCTGCGGCTCTCCAAAGATCGTCAAAACAAGGTAAAAAAACGCTGGCACCCCACGGATGGAGCGGATGCTTACAGTACGTTTTAACAGCGGGGCGACTCTCGGGCGATCGCCGGGCGACATCGTCCAAAAGATAAAGAAAATCCATCTTTCATCGCCCCCCCCGCCCACTTCGCCCTATCGCCAGTAGTTGCTGGCTCTCATAGACATATAATGCACTTCCGGAAAATACTATCCTGAATCGCCCTCTATTAAAACGCACCGTTAGGCTACCTGGCAGTGAATGTGTTAACTCATTCAGTGCCACATGACGTCTAAGACGTCATGGCCTGTTGCGCCCTGAGCGCCACATGACGTCTAAGACGTCATAAAAAATATATATATATATTTTTTATGACGTCTAAGACGTCATAAAAAATATATATATATTTTTCTTTTTCCTTTTTTTTTTTTTTGAAAAAAATTTTCAGAACCCAAGATATGATGATTTGAAGATTTGCTGCTCCATTCACTTCTTGTTTAACTTCTTACTGGAAAAGGCTGTATCTCGGCTCCTAAGCACTTTTTTTTTACAATGAATTTTGGCTGTGGCACTGAGAACCAAACTGCCATAAATAAGAATGGCACTGAATGAGTTAAGAACGGAGTCATTTAGGCCAAATGTAACTGTATACCATTTAATAAATGGTTAAATATACTTATGACGTGAGTGTTCCTGACTGAAGTAACTTTCCAGCACTGTTGGAAGGCTATGCGAGGTTGCGGTTACCTTATAGACGTCCAGGATGCCGCACTGGTAGTCGAAGCGCGTGTACAGCTCGTTGAGCATGGAGATGACCTGCATGGGCGTGCAGTGCGCGCACACGGCCGTGAAGCCCACGATGTCGGAGAACAGCATGGTGACGTCGTCGAACTTGCGCGCGGGCACGTGCTCGCCCTGCCACAGGCACTGGGCCACGTTGCCCGGGAAGATGGAGTACAGGAGGTCCACCGTCCTCCTCTTCTCCTCCTCCAGAGCCTGGTGGGTGCGCTCCAGCGTGGCCTGACAGAGGACGAGAGAGAGAGAGAGAGAGAGAGAGAGAGAGAGAGATTAGCCTCATAGCATACCGTAAATCCTCTAATATTTACCCGGGCTTGTATTTGTTTCAACTGTAGTGGGTACCGGGCTTTTATTGAAAGGACGCATGAATAAGAGAGAGGCCTATATTTCTATTTTTCAAACAGATCAGAACGAATAAATCTACATTTTCGGTCAGTTACAGGTGGTCACTGGTCATTGGAACTTTTTCATTACTAGATTTCCTTCGCTTTGTTATTATTATCCTTGACAGCTTGATCACTCAGCTGTATCCCCTAAAACCTCATTTATGCTCCGCCGTGCAAACGTGTTGCGCGCTGAGAACGGCCGAGAACAGCAGACCTACAAACTCACAACGGTCAAATCCGCGACGCGATGTGAGCTTGTATGTCAGCTCTTCTCGGCGCGCAATACCGTTGCGGGGTGAAGTATATACTGTATGTCTTCGCTAGGAGCGTCTCACCAGCCAACACACAAGAGGAGGTTGAATGAACAGAAACCAGCGCTCCCCAAAACAGGTTTGGACCATGCAGTCTCAATGTTTGTAAATCAGAAACCCGTCTATAAGGAAGTATAAAGTCAGGGGCGGGTCATTTATCGTCATATAACTCTATGGGTATCTTAGTAAACAGCGCCCTCTTGAGACTTAAAAAAAGGCTTGTCTTAGCAGACCGGCTTGAATTCGCTTTTTTCAACAACATCCCCGGTAATTAATAGAGGCCCGGTTTTTAATTGAATATAGAGGTCACTATTAGAGGATTTACGGTAATTGCCTAAGTCAGGGGTCTTCACCAGGGGTTCCGGGACCCCAGAGTAACTACAGGGGGGCCGCCAAATCTTTGAGTGATAGGGACTAGTTTTTACACTAACCACTTGAACCCTATCGTCCCTATTCTGAGGGGAACATTAGCCGAAAATAGCAGATCTACAAGCTCACAATGCCTCGCAGCGCTAGGAAAAAGAGCCGACCAAGTACAGAGCCAATGGTCAAGTTTACAAAGTATTGAGTTGTTAAATGTCTGAAAACACACATTTAACATGAACACAATATGTAGTGGGGGGTCCCTGCTTCATCTCTCTCTCTCTCTCAGCTAGGGGGTCCTTGGCCTGAAAAACGTTAAAGACGTCCTGGCCAAATTAATATTTTGGCCAAATTGACATTTCTGCCTAACTCTACTCTCCTAACACGGCTGTTTCATTGTGCCTTATTCCCTGATATGTCCTCAGCCTATCTGAATGCTTGTTACTTTCCACAATGACTCAGGCAGAAAGTAGCCTTGTTCCCAGCCTTTACTCATTCTGCGAAGATAAAAGCCTGGTCACGACCTAATGCAGAGTGTGTCTACTACAGGGGCGGGACTTCCGTCGTATGTATTTCCCCCGGAAATCTCTTTCGACCAATCACAACACTTGTTTCATTCACGGAGAATGTAAACAGATTTGTAAAGCGTCAACGTCATTTCCTTGGGCGGTACTTCAGGCAAATTTCGGTACTTCCGTCTAGACACTCAAGCGGCTAGGTCTTGCCCCAGTGTGGGCAGAAAGTGATTTCAAGTCAACTTTTTGACTAAGGCAGAAATTATTTTTGAATGCAACAAGCATTCTGAGAACATAAGGCAATAAGGCAGGATGAATCAGCAGGAGAGTAGAGTTAGGCAGATATATATAAAATATATAAAATATTTTTTTTTGCACATGATTGCCTAAGTCACCTAGATGACTTAGGCAGATTTTCATTTTTAATTTCTTCTTTCCTGAAAACCTTAAAAACTGCCAACCAGGCGAAGAAATCACAGATTGAGGTTTTAACCTTTGCTTTTATATGAAATATCCGAGACTATTGGGATTTGATAGAATATGCTTCTAAACATATTGCTAGTTTGACCACTTCAAATGCTCTAATCTTAAAATGATAACCAAAAATAGCAGATCTACAAGCTCTCAATGCCTATAAAAGACCAAATACTCAACTGGTTGTTTAGACCTGACGCAAGACCCGCTGTGATGGTATACAAGCAGGAATTAAACCGGGATGCCCCTTGGCAGTAGAGGGAGAAGGAGAATCAGTGGGAATCTGTGGAATGGGAGTATCTGGGTTGTAAGGCCAGCTATCCGGGTTCGTTCGGAGGGCAACGAGTTCTCTCGTAGTTGGAGCCAAACTGGTCAATGTCTTGAAGCTCAAAATGCGTCACAGCACTGCATTGTGAGCTTGTAGATCGGCTATTTTCAGCACGCAGCTTAAAATCAGACATTACGGCGCCATCATGGCTCACTAAAATACTACTTTTGTTTGACTCGATTCCACAGATAAATATTGTGCAAATAGCCGATCTACATGGACATTTGCACGACTATTTGCACCATTTCTGCCTGTTTCTTAGGTAATATTTGACAATTTGGCCAATGTTTGATAGTTTATTTATAGCATCGTTTTTTGATTACTTTTGACTTTCTTTTTTTGGAGGTATCAAAAAGTCTTAAAAGTCCTTAAATTGTCACTTTAGAAATGCGCAGATACCCTGTATACACTTACAGACTGTATGTTGGTCTGTTTACTGATGAGTGAGAAAACAATGTTGCACATTAAGCTAATCAGACATCCGTGAACTCAAAACCAGTCCTTAAGCGACCCCTACATGAAACACCAGTATCCTCCGGTATTCTAACCTTGAGTTTGTCCATCCTCTTCTTGAGGCCGTCCTGGGCCTTGGTCTGCTCGCCCACCAGGATGACGTCGCGCGTGGCGTCGTGGATGGGGATGTCTGACAGATGGAGGCCCCGCCCCATCAGCTCCTCCAGCTTGTCCACCCGCGGAGAGCCCAGGAACACCAGGGAGCAGGACTCTGGGACGTGGAGCATCTGCCCCTTCAGCTCCATCACCTGGACGGGGGACAGAGAGTGACAGTGAGGGGGGATGGTTCACGTCAAGATAGGAGTGTATCGTTTTCGTCGGGTGGAAACCTTGTACGTCCAGAAACTCGTGCTTTTCAGGATTAAAAATGTCAAAAATAGCCAACAATAGGCGATCTATCGTCGCAACGCAACACGTTTTTATTTTTTATTTTTTGTAGTTTTTATCCCACGATTTTGTAACCCCTTTTTTTCACCCAGTGCCAATTGTCTAAGTAATCGTGGCCACTACACTCCCTCTGCCAACCTAGGGAGAGCTCAGAGCCGATGCTCATGCCTCCTTCAATGCATGAGCGCTAACAAGCCTTCTTGTCACCTGACAGGGTTTTTTTCCCCCCGGTTGGGCGTAGCGCGTGGAAGGAACACCTTATTCCAACCAGTTCCTTTCCCCTCCATCAGGCGCCCCGGCTGACCAGGGGGAGGCAGTATAGTGACCAGGATTACTGCATGTTTTTGTGAGGGTATTAAGTACCCTAGGAGACACGGGGAGAACATGCAAACTCCACACAGAAAGGCCCTTTCGCCAACCCCACCTAGGGTATGGGCACTGATGACGCAGAGGAGAGGACACGCCCCCAGCGCGTCATGTTTTGAGCTTGTAGATGGCCTATTTTTGCCACTTTATCGTAGTACATACTGTAGTATGATAAAGTAGGGCAGTGATTTACAAAAGAAAAGGAAAAATCATAAAAAGTTTAAACAGGGAGATAAGAGGTTTCTGCCCGACAGCAGCAGTTCTCAAAGTTGGGTCTGGGGACCCTTAGGGGTCCTGGAGGGGGTTCCAGGGGGCCCACAGCAAAAGTGGTTGAACGATGTACAAGTTCACACGGCGTCATGATGCGATGCGTTATTTTATTTTATTTTTCTAGGAAGATTCTGAAAATAAAATGACACAAAATCTTCTCTGATGGGGGTCCCTGAGACCAAATATTTTCAGATGTGGGCGTCCGCGGACACATTTGGTGGTCCTTGACATGAGAATGTTAGAGAACCACTGTTTTTAGTTAACAGAGAGTACATTAGAGTTCATGTGATGATGTGTTTGTTCAAAGGATCAAAGCGTCAGGGCTTTTCCCATAAATGACCTCCAGACACAACTCAAAGTGAAAGTGTGGCAGCTGTCTGCCTTGTGGCGATGACAACACAACACTGCTCAATGTTCACTTAACCTCGTTCCCACGCTTGTCTCATCTCAAAAGGACAAACAGTCCCACATGTTTCCCTCCTTTTTTGTTCCCTCCATTGGCTCCCAGTTGCTGCCCGCAGACCGCAGTACAAAACATTGATGTTTTTTTCTTACATCAATTTTCATGCTCTGGGAATGTAAACAGATCAGCACAGCATCAATGTAACTCCCTTTGGCGGTACTTCCTGTACTTGAACTTGGACCCTTTCAGTAGCGGTTCTCGCCCAGCTTAGCGTTCAATACACAACCCCACCTGAGTCACAGCAGAGGCACGATACTCCTGGTTAAATATTACTCCACTACGTCGCTCAGTCAAAACTTCAGTTAAAGAATTGGTGTACTTGGTTAAAAAATACTTAAATATTCAAAAGGACATTTGATATTTAATATCAATGCATTATTCTAACTCTCCGAAACGCCTAGTGACTTGTGTGCAAGCGTGCGTGCGTGCGTGCATGTATGTGCAATACAGTACATCACTTTGAGAAAGATAGAGGAGAGAGAGATAAAAAAAAGAGAGAGACAGAAACAGAATCATATTATGTAAATTGTTGGTTTATTTAATTTTCTCACGGCACTAAAATCCCTTTAAGCTGAACCGCAAACTGATGAAATGAAAGTCAACGCCATGAGGGGGAACAACCACATTGCAGTTCTACCACTTGTGGTACACAGTGTACACATCTTGCCACACCAATCAGAGAGGTGTACCCTCCCTGGACCCAAAACTTTAGGTACAACTCACGGCCAAAGCAGTGGTCCCGTTCCCTCACAACTTGCTACAAAGATCGCTCATACAAAAGTACTTCTACTTTCTCTTCCACCTTCACCTGTGTCTCCACTTCTACTATCTAAAAATCATACAGTGTTACATATATTTCAGCTCGCAATTTACTTCCGATTTACTTCCGGGTGATCCGTTTCTACAGCCAAAGCGAGCACCTCTTTGACGCTGGCACCTTCTTTGACGTGGCCTCATCCGTGAAACGGGCAAGAAACAAGCGCTGCCGTGGTCTATGCAAACGAGCCCAAAAGCGCCCAAAATAAGCCCAAAATCGCTTACACAAAAGGCAGACATGGCAACGCAGGCTACGCCAATCATGTGAGAGAGATCTACAAGCTATGGGGCAGAGACGCTATGTGCCATACACCGTATCTTAGCAACAACGAAAGCGCTCACTCTCATTGGTCGTGTCATGCTGAGGGCAGTTTCCGGACAGCAGCATCGCAGAGAGCTTGCTACCGCCATCACAGTCAGACGCAGCAACGACAGGGCTCTGTGATAGTTGTGCGAGCTGAGCTGGACAGCACAATCACCGTCATATCTCTAATAAATCGCCCTGTCATTCATATTGTCAAGACTTTTAGGTCACTGCAGCCTGCTACTAATGTAACGAATGTTTATGTCCACTACTGTGATAGCGTTCATTGTATTTGAATGATTAGTGCCCACTGCCCAGGGGTGCTTAACATGAGCCCTTATAGCGGCTAACGCTAACTGAATTTCACCGTTAGCATGTAGCTAACGCTAACGTGGTTGTCATGCCTGAAGCGGCCGTGCAATCACTTTGTCAACAATGCACGTTCGTGTGGTGAATGTTAATATTGCTGCTCAGTTAGTCCATTGTAGATGGTGTATGTTGTGGGCTTGTGTGTCTTGTGGAGAACTGAGTAGCTCCACAGCAACTCCAGTAACTAACGTAATGGCAGGACCGTCCCGTGCAACGCACGTTTAGGCTGCATTATGGTAATGTGGTAATTTCAGATAATTTTGGTCCGATTAGGGCAGTGGTTCTCAAACCTTTCAGGCCGCGCCCCCCCAAAATAATCATATTTGAACTGGGGGCCGCCCCATTTTGTTTGACTCCGTTCCACAAGTCAATATTGTCAAAACAGCAGATCTACAAGCTCACAACGCCTCACGTTGCGAGGCGTTGTGGCCATCGCTCCAAATGTTGTGACGTCAGGGCTCTCAATACTGCACATTGGGGGAGGAGGAGGGGCGCAGGGCGGGCGCACAGATCGCTGAACCAATGGTAGCTCACGGATGTTTTCTCTGGAGATTTAAGATCCGCCCCTCTATGCCACATATCAGACGCGCTACAGGGTCTTTACTGACCGAGCCATGGCCCCACTGGCCCTCATGAAACTACGGGGCGCGGGCGCTACGTGGGCGCGGGCGCTACGTGGGCGCGGGCGCTACGTGGGCGCGGGCGCTAGAGGTTCGGCCCCGCTTCTAGTTTGTACAAGTGAGCTTGCATATCGGCTATTTCGGAATAATTTATTAGCGCTCGGGTGGTGCAGTGGTGAAGTGCCTGCCCACCACTACGTCTGGGGGTTAGAATCCACAGTGGTGCATCCGGTTTTGTCGAGTGTCCATACAAACACAATTGGCCCATGTTCGGGGGAGGGAAGCCGGGGCGGGGAGGGTGATATTTGTCACTGCACGTACTCCTACGGGCTGGGGTGCTTCCTGTCAGCGGGGAGTGTTGGGCGGGAGGAGTGGGACGAAGCCTCCACGTCCTCCCGGAGGGGGCTCCTCACTGGCAGGTGAGGAGTGTGGGGAGGAATTAATTGCAACTAAATTGGGGAGAAAAAGGGGTAAATTTGTTTTTATGAAGAAATCTATAAAACTGATTAGTTTGATTAACTGTTGCACCCATCACACAAACACCTACAGTATAATGACCATAAACACAGGTAGAGACATGGTAAAGGAGATTAGCTGATACAATAGAAGAGGGGATGGCAATTACTCACAGACAGATTAATGGTAAGAGAGAAGAGACTGTTTGAAAAAGCTGTTTGATATAGACATACTAGACATAAAGTCTTTCTCAAATATTTGTATGACCAGGACCCCCAAAGCCCACAACGTTGTGGGCTTGTAGATCGGCAATTTTTCGAATAGCCAAAGTATATAATAGGGTTAAAGTGGTTAAACTGATATTTGATGCTATATTAACTAATCCAGGGACCCCCTGGAACCCCTCAAGGACCACTTTGAGACGCACTGGCGTAACATATCAGCTTACATACTGAACGACACTCTAAGGCTGGCAGCAGGACAGAGTGACTTGTATGGACAGGTTAGTTGTGCTCTTTTATTAGCCTGTGGCTATATGGTGTTCTAGTCCACCTGAGTCCCTTTCTGGTCTCACACGTGGCCTACACACACACGCACACGCACACGCACACGCACGCTCACACACACACACACACACACACACACACGCACACACGCACACACACACACACACACACACACACACACACACACACACACACACACACACACACACACACACACACACACACACACACACACACGCACACACGCACAAATACACAGCTGTAAAGACTCAGCCAAGACAGTTGGCACATGCAAATAATTTGCTGTGGCATGCACAGAGCTAATTAGACATACTAAAGGCTACTCATGGAAGTAGCAAAGATTTACAATAAATTAGGATAAAGTGAATAAATCAAAAACAGAACATTTTAAATTGGCCACTTGTGAATATTCAATAATATGTATGTCTCCGTGAGAGCCTGACACAGAACTGGAAATATATATTTTCAGGGATACATACAAAGAGCTAGAGAGAGTAGTGCACTTGTTTTAACGACCTAGACTATAGGAGTCATTTCAGATTTGAGAAACTATCCTCATGGTGGGCCAAACTGCTAAAAAAAGATAATCTGACTCTACCTTTACTGTAAAGACAATAAAAGTCAGGAATCTTACAAAAACATGAACAAACTGTTAACAATAAAGAAAGGCCACCCAGCCCTACCCATCCCATGGCTGTACACTGAACCACCAGTTGCAACTCTAATGCAACTGGCAAACAGTAACAGTGGTGGAAGAAGTACTCATATGTTTCACTTAAGTAAAAGTATCAATACCACAATGTAAAAATACTCGGTTACTAGTAAAAGTTCTGTATTCAAAATTTACTTGAGTAAAAGTATAAAAGTATTGGCATAAAAATATACTTAAAGTACCAAAAGTAAAAGTACTCATTATGCAGAATGTCCAAATTTGAGTTTTCAAATGTATAAAAATCTTTTGAAAATAGCTGATCTACAAGCTCACAACGTGTCGTTGAGAGCTTGTCTATTTTCAAATAGCCAAAGTATGTATATAGGGCTGAAGTGGTTAATGTACGTTAATAATCAAAATCTACTAAGTAACTAGTAACAAAAATGGAGTTGAAGTAAAAGTACTGAAAATTGGAAATACTCCAGTAAAGTAGAAGTACCTCAAAATTGTACTTAAGTACAGTGCTTCAGTAAATGTAATAAATGTAAATGTACTTTACACAAGTGCAAACAGAGGACTGGTGTGGTTGGAGGCTGGTCCGGAGGAAGACAGCAGATGACTGTGGGGACAGCCAGTACTGACAGTTATATAACTACTATCATTGTAACTGCAATTTACAATGTAAGCATTCAGCACAGCGGCTCTCAAAACAAACAGTGGTTCTCACACTGTTCAATTCCAAGGACCCCCCCCCCCCCCTCCCCCCAGAGAGTGTACAAATGGAACCAGATGTACCGTTAAGGGTCCATTCGGTTCCATTTGTACACTCTCAGAGTTACAGATCCATAAGAGATCTGGGTTGCATTTTAGACAATCTTTCTGGTGGAAAAAATGGCAACAAACGTTATCCAATATAGTAAAAACATTTTTGATCAGTAGGACACTAGCTGGAGCACTCATCCACCTTGCAATGGGCCTGGTTTTCAAGACACTCAAGGGACCTGTCAAACTACTTCAAAATGGTGAGAAACTGATCCACTCCAGTGGGAATGAGCTCCACTGATCTCATTCCCCCCCAGATTCGGCACAAACATGGGGATGAATTATTTCTACTATTATGCATGTGGAATGCCATCAAAAAGTGTGACTCCCTACCTTCCTTCGAAACAGCCATAAAAAGAGCACACCGTCTGCAATCTGCAGCTGTCTTCTAGTTTGCCAAAAATAAATGACTCCCCACGGTTCTGTAAATATACTTGCATTGCTCCTAGCATTGATGATTTCTTGAATAGTATTGCATGTCTTTACATGTCTTGATTAATTGAATACATAGGACCACAATGGAAACAAGCCCTCAGGGTAAATAATCACGTATAAGTAGCGTGCAGAGAGAACAATGTACAGTAGTGCCTCAAAGAAACTAGGATACCAAGTAAACATTGAACCTAGCGGTTCGGTCTAGCAACATGTTGTCTAGTAATTAACATTCTAAACATTAGTGGTCAAGAAAAACAAATCTACAAAAACACAAGAACAAGTCACCAACATATGACTGCATGTTAAACACTTAGCATCTATCAAACTGAGGAAGAAGTTATATGACTGCTTGTATCTTAACCTTTATATTATACCGTCACTTATAATACTTCTACAATACATTATGATATTTGACAGCTTGTAAGAGCCTAGATGTCTCCACAAGGCCTAATAGCTATTGTTTTGGTACAGCCTATCTTTTTATGGTTCAGTTTGGGAGCCAGGAGGGAGAAGAGAGTATGAAGAGTCTATAACTGTATTGCGGTTGCAGAGTTAACTGAGAGTACACACACACTGACAGTGTGACAGGTTCTGGATACTACAGCAGCAATGAAATACTAACATCCATATAGTAGTAGAGGTGATGTGAAGTTCAGCGACAGTTGACTGGCTGGCTGATGTTGATAGAGCCAAAGTGGGCCCAGAGGGGGTTCCAGGGGGTCCCCAGCAAAATGAGTTAATATAGCATCAAAATAAATGTAACCACTTCTATGCATCCTATATGCATTAGCTATTTAAAATATATATATCTTTAAAAATATTTTTGAAAAATGTTAACAACAAATGTATGGGGTATGGGGACAAAAATGACTTTCATATAGGGGTCCGCGGCCAAATATGTATTCCTTTGGGGGTCCTTGACATGAAAAAGTTTGAGAAGCAATGATATAGCGTTAAAAGCATGTAGGAATTGTGGTAAACTGTGTGTGTTTATGATGTCACAACATCTGTGACCTCCACAAAAGCAGTGCTGTACATCTACACAGGTCAAAGTGACCCTGATCTGAATGTACAAAAATACACTGACATCCTACAGCACCTGTGCATTATACAGCATAGCTCTTCACAGTAACATCGTTGCTGTCAGTCAGAAACCTCGTTATCTCCATATTTCTTCTTTTTTTTACTCCATAAATTAATGACCTATTTCTTACATTCCTGATCAAGAACAATCCAGCTTTCTCCGCTCATAAGCTTGCCATGGCTTCAAGCTCTGCAACTTGTCTCTGCATAGTTTCCACCACAAAAGGCTTTTGAACCTGTCATTTTCTTTTAGTACTTTGAATAGTTTACCTGACAGGTGTCTCGCCTCCACTGCTCGCAAAGTGCTTCCAAACATTGCATGGCCTTAATTGAGCGATTTGACCTGCTGTGGTACACGTCACAGTAGAATTAGAAGTAGAATAAGCCATTCAATAATCACATAATATAGTGGGGAGGAAATCATAAGGTCTTGACTTGAATGACTGAAAAACACAATAATTATGATTCAGTAAAGTTATAAACTTGCTGAAGTTAGAGTTCTCCTCCTAACACTATGGGCCAGAGCTAGTTGCCCCCCCCCCTCTCTCTCTCTCTTTTTCATGTCAAGGACCCCCAAAATGATATGTATTTGGCCGCGGACCCCCATCTCAAATATTTTGTTCCAGGGACCCCCAGAAGCAAAGATTTGAGTTACAAATGTTCGTTTAAAAATATATACATATTCAAAGGTTTGCACAAATTTTCAGGATTTTTCAAAAATAGCAGATCTACAAGCGAGCTTGTATGTCTGCTATTTTTGAATAGCCAAAGTAAAAAGTGTTAAAATGATTGTGATGCTATATTAACACAATCTGCTGGGGACCTCCCGGTACCCCTCCGAGGACACCTGGGGGTCCCTGGACCCCACTTTGAGAACTAAGGACCTACAGTATCAGTGTGCACACACAGTTACAGTATACATCTCTGTCTCTGCCAACTGCCTTAGCCCAACCTTATTCAATGCATCTCAGACAATGCATCACAGCACATGTTTTTATTTAGTTTCAGTCATAGTCTTGTGAAGAAAATTCCATTCAGTTTTACTCATATTTTAGTCATCTGAAATATTTTAGTTTTAGTCTACTATTAGATGACTGAATATTTTAGTTTTAGTCTACTATTAGATGACTGAATATTTTAGTCAACAAAATGTTATTTTGGCAGGCCTTGAAGGTGTCGTATTGCCACATTCATATTTGTCTGTGTGCCGAAAGGATCGCAGATGGATCTCTTCTACTCTCTTCCACTAGTCCCTAGTGTTGATGAAATTGTCAGTATATTTTGTCATAGTTTTAATCATCATAGCTTAGTTGTTGTTTGATTTTTATTTAGTTTTCGTCAGTGAAAAAGGGTAGTCGATGAACTTTTTTCGTCATAGTTTTAGTCAACAAAATGAACACCGCTGGATGACCAATACGTTTTTACACCTATAAATAATGACAAAACTGAGATTCTCTTATGCTGCGTTCACACTGGCAGCTACAAAAGATACCAAGCTACAAAGTGACGCCGTGTATCCGTCGCCGAGTCACTGTTGAAGCGTTGATCAACATGCTCGTCAAATGTGTGGCCGACGAGCGAGACAAATATTATAGGAAATATAAAGCCTGGGCTTAAAAAAGAACATGGAAATAGCGGACAGAAATATAATTAGCATCCCCCCCCCCCCCCGTTACAAGCAGGGATTGTGTGAAGCGAGAAGGTGAGTCGTTTTGTAGCTATGTAGCTGCAGTTGAAGCTCAACTTGGAATACTATCTTTGTAGATTTTGTAGCAGCTAAATGTCGGGCGTTGGTTTGTATCTTCATGTCGCTGGCCTCCATAGAAAAATGAATGTGAGACCTAGCTTTGTATCTGCCAGAAAGAACAGCATTAGTGGGTTCCAAGGATTTGAGGCACCAGATTCAGATTCCTTGCTGTCACTAAAACCATGTGAGTTATGCCAAAAACATCGCCGTGATTTTAGATGCTGAGCTCAGCTTCCAGAAGCACTTCACTAACATCTCCAAGACTGCCTTTTATCATTTAAGGAACATATTGTTGCTGTCGGCCAGAAACCTCCTATCTCCATATTCTAACTTTTTGTGTTTTTTTCGGAAATGAAGGCCCTACTTGATCATACAGCAGCTAAAGTGACGCGTTTTGAGCTTGCAGATCTGCTACTTTTGATATTAACACATTCCATGCCAGAGTTTAATCTCATAATGTACTCACCAGTGCCAGCGTTTTATTGTTGTTTTTTAGTTTTTTTCATGTCGCCACAGACCTCGCTAAATAAGTTAAAAGTGCGCGTTCATTTGGTTCTAAACACACAGCGGATCTGTGAGAAACGGCCAGCGAAAACAGTTTCCAAATGCGAGCCGCCATCTTGAAGATACAGCCGATCAACGCTAAACAGTGATCAGCGAGGAGAAAAACAACAACCGAGAAAATCGAGTTTTAAACAGGATCCCAGACAGGAAGCGGATACGATCGAAAAAAACGGAACCCGAATAATTCTGTTTCCGACCGGAAACCGGAAACGGAAATGGATCAAAAAAATTCGGAAAGTGCACCTGGGGCAATTTCAATGGGAATCGGCGGTTCGCGTAGATCTACGCGACTGGCACACTGCGGCTTTAAATAGGTTCGCGTAGATCTACGCGACTGGCATGCAATGTGTTAATGAATTTGTATCAGTTTTGGACATATGAGGTTTCCACCCTACAGAGACGATATCTAACGTCAGATGCTTCCTGTCTCAGTCAGATTCAGAAAAACTGGTTCATGCTAGATTATTGTAAGGCACCTTTTTTGCTGGACTGACGAGTCAGGTGTTACGTAAACTCCAGCTACCAGAGTTTTAACTGAAACCAAAACATCACTCCTATTTCATCTTCGCTTCACTGGCTCCCAGTGAAACAAATAATTTATTTGCTTCTTGTTGTTTTTAAATCTGGTGTTTTAAAATGGCTTAGCTCCTTCCTATGTTACTGACATGCTCAATCCATATACACACCGACCAGATCCCTTAGATCCCTTAGATCTGCTAAAACAATGTCTTTAGTCTTTTAAAAGCAGACTTAAAACCTTTCTATTTTCACAATCTCTTAGCTAGGTTTAAGGTTTTTCTTTTGTATTGTACACTTTATTGTCATTATTTTTTTTTATTATTTTATTACCTTTCCTTGCATTTTTTCGATCATTGTTGACCTTGTACACACAAATGTGCTATTTAAACATATTTGCCTTGACTTGACAGCATGTTTATTACAGTGCTTCTTGGCCAGCACCATGAGTGGTAAACAGATTAGCACTACAGACAGTGATAAGGTGATGAGTGGTAAACAGACTAGCACCAAGGACAGTGACGAGGTGATGAAAGGTAAACAGACTAGCACAAAGGACAGTGACAAGGTGATGAGTGGTAAACAGACTAGCACAAAGGACAGTGATAAGGTGATGAGTGGTAAACAGACTAGCACAAAGGACAGTGATAAGGTGATGAGTGGTAAACAGACTAGCACTACGGACAGTGATAAGGTGATGAGTGGTAAACAGACTAGCACCAAGGACAGTGACAAAGTGATGAGTGGTAAACAGACTAACACTACGGACAGTGACAAAGTGATGAGTGGTAAACAGACTAGCACTACGGACAGTGATAAAGTGATGAGTGGTAAACAGACTAGCACTACAGACAGTGACAAGGTGATGAGTGGTAAACAGACTAGCACTACAGACAGTGATAAGGTGATGAGTGGTAAACAGACTAGCACTACGGACAGTGATAAGGTGATGAGGGGTAAACAGACTAGCACTACAGACAGTGATAAGGTGATGAGGGGTAAACAGACTAGCACTACAGACAGTGATAAGGTGATGAGTGGTAAACAGACTAGCACTACAGACAGTGATAAGGTGATGAGTGGTAAACAGACTAGCACTACGGACAGTGATAAGGTGATGAGGGGTAAACAGACTAGCACTACAGACAGTGATAAGGTGATGAGGGGTAAACAGACTAGCACTACAGACAGTGATAAGGTGATGAGTGGTAAACAGACTAGCACTACGGACAGTGACAAGGTGATGAGGGGTAAACAGACTAGCACTACAGACAGTGATAAGGTGATGAGTGGTAAACAGACTAGCACTACGGACAGTGATAAGGTGATGAGTGGTAAACAGACTAGCACTACGGACAGTGATAAGGTGATGAGTGGTAAACAGACTAGCACTACAGACAGTGACAAGGTGATGAGTGGTAAACAGACTGTCACTACAGACAGTGACAAGGTGATGAGTGGTAAACAGACTAGCACTACGGACAGTGACAAGGTGATGAGAGGTAAACAGACTAGCACTATGGACAGTGACAAGGTGATGAGTGGTAAACAGACTAGCACCACGGACAGTGATAAGGTGATGAGTGGTAAACAGACTAGCACTACGGACAGTGATAAGGTGATGAGTGGTAAACAGACTAGCACTACGGACAGTGACAAGGTGATGAGTGGTAAACAGACTAGCACTACGGACAGTGACAAGGTGATGAGTGGTAAACAGACTAGCACTACGGACAGTGATAAGGTGATGAGTGGTAAACAGACTAGCACTACAGACAGTGATAAGGTGATGAGTGGTAAACAGACTGTCACTACAGACAGTGACAAGGTGATGAGTGGTAAACAGACTAGCACCACGGACAGTGACAAGGTGATGAGTGGTAAACAGACTAGCACTACGGACAGTGATAAGGTGATGAGTGGTAAACAGACTAGCACTACGGACAGTGACAAGGTGATGAGTGGTAAACAGACTAGCACCACGGACAGTGATAAGGTGATGAGTGGTAAACAGACTAGCACTACGGACAGTGACAAGGTGATGAGGGGTAAACAGACTAGCACCAAGGACAGTGACAAGGTGATGAGTGGTAAACAGACTAGCACTACAGACAGTGATAAGGTGATGAGTGGTAAACAGACTAGCACTACGGACAGTGATAAGGTGATGAGTGGTAAACAGACTAGCACCACGGACAGTGACAAGGTGATGAGTGGTAAACAGACTAGCACCAAGGACAGTGACAAGGTGATGAGTGGTAAACAGACTAGCACTACAGACAGTGATAAGGTGATGAGTGGTAAACAGACTCAAATAATTGCGATTAACAATTTAATTGTGTTTCTGTTTAATTGTGTTTCTGTCTATTAATTAATTAAATTAATGGAACATTATGAATAAAAAAATATTTCTGTTTGGCTTTTAGCTTTACTAAACAAAAGTTGCGCAGGGCAGATATGACAAATAACACATATTTAATTACTTTGTACTTAAAAATAAATGTGACGCGTTTTGAGCTTATAGATCTGCTATTTCCACTATTTTTTATTTATTTTAAAAATATGATTTTTTTTACATGGAATTGATCATGACGATTATGACGATTATACAAAAATAATTGCGATCATATAAAAGAATTGCGATTAGACGATTACGTAATAATTGTGACAGGCTTAGCACCATGGACAGTGACAAGGGGATGAGGGCTAAATAGAACATGGGAAATCAAGAAACCACTTTGCTACATGAAAATGCAACTCTCTCTGCCTTTAACCACTTCAACCCCAGCATCCATATTTTTGAAGGAACATGAGACAAAACATCGCATATCTACAAGCGGACAACCTGCTATTTTTGGCTACGAGATTTGGTGTCGACGGACCAGTGGTCTAAAAACAGCAGATATATAAGCTCTCAAGTGCAAAGCGTGGGAACGAGGTTAACAGAGCATTGAGCAGTGTTGTGTTGTCATCGTCACAAGGCAGACAGCTGCCACACTTCCACTTTGAGTCGTGTCCGGGGGTCATTTATGGGAAATGCCCTGACGCTTTGATCCTTTGAACAAACACATCATCACATGAACGCCTCATGTCCTCTCTGTTCCTTAACCTCATCCATCCCTCCTCCCTCTCTCCCTCCCTCATGCCCACCTGTCCTCCTTTTCTCTCTCTCTCTCTCTCTCTCTCTCTCGCTCTCTCTCTCTCTCTCTCTCTCTCTCTCTCTCTCTCTCCCTCTCTCCCTCTCTCTCTCTCCCTCTCTCTCCCTCTCTCTCTCTCTCTCTCTCTCTCTCTCTATTATCACTGCATAGATATTAGTCTGGAATCTCTGTGTGGAACCTGCATTTCCGAGGGGCAAATTTAAAAAATGCATCTGGTGATAAACCCGCCCCATATTTGCATACTGGGCCCCTATTGGTCCCTCACAACTTCGGAGGGAGAGAAATACAATCTCTATTGAGAGGGGCCAGACCTAATCTACCGAGGGAACCAGACTAGCGCTGAGAGCCCGTACATCAACTGCTTTTTGCCGAAGAGATTTGGGACAGAGGGCAAAAATGTAGGGAGCCTAGTATAAACTCCAACCAAGTGCATAGGGTTTACAGTGTCTCAGGGCCTTGACAGTGCACAAAGGTAACCGTTTGGTTACATTTGTACACTCTTAGAGTTAAATTAACACTGAATATACCACAGGCACACAATGGGAAAGATCTGGCACACTGTCTAGAACTTGCAAAAAAAAACACTTTTATTACAAAACTACTGTACGTTTCGGTCCTTAGACCAGGACGAACAAACAGAGCAAAGTAACTAACAAACATTTTAAAGCATTGGTCTTCAACAGGGGGTCCTGGACCCTATAGGTGGTCCTTAGAGTTACTACAGGTGGGTGTCAAATGTTTCTGTGATTTTTTTTTTACATTAACCACTTGAACCCTAGTTTCCATATTCTTGGGGGAACATTCACAGAAAAGAACCGATCTACAAGTACTTGGTCTACAAGAGCAGACCAAGTACAGAGCCAAAGGTCAAGTTTAGTAAGTATTGAGCGGTGGTTAAATATCTGAAAATACACATTAACATGAATCCTACATATAAATAGAAAAGATCATGCGTAAACAAACAACAAAAAAAACACATTAATTTACGAAACCGTGATGACAGTGCTGTCAAATAAGTCTATGAAGCTATCTATGAAATCTATGATAAAGCGTAATGTGCAACACAGTTGTTTACACTATGTAGTGGAGGGTCCCTGCTTCATCTCTCTCTCTACTAAGGGCTCCTTGGCCTGACAAACATTGAAGACCCCTGATTTAAAGGCCGCATCCACACTAGGGGTGAGACGATATATGGGTATCTCACGATACGATATCTGTGGCAATATTAGGCCCTCGATAACAATAATATCACGATATTCGATATTATTGCGATATCATGATATATTGCATGAAATTTCACCAACGATATATCACGATAGTCCTTGTATTCAATTCATAAACACATAAAATAGCACCAAACAGTTCAAAATCATCATCACAGAAATACAGAGTCGGAAAAACTACGTAAAATAACGTATCACAAAAAAAATGAAAATGTTTTTTTCTTATTTATTTATTTTAATATCGATATTTTTCGCCAGTATATCGATTATTTATCGCAGTAGGAAGTATTGCGATGTATCGCGATATCGATATATCGTCCCACCCCTAACACAGACTGTAGGGCAGTAGGTGTCAGTCATTCTGCCCATTGGCTGCATCAATTTAAAATACAATCAACAGGCACACCCATCATCATCATATTATGAAACACCCCAATAAAAAAAATCTATTTCCGTGCGTTTACAATCACAAGGATGTCTAAATGCAGTGCCGATAAGTGGGTCAGTTGCGTCAATGATTTTTAACAGAAGAGCCGACACTTACAGAAAGACATTTAAGATAGCACAGCAGAGAATAACAGAGGCAGTATGTCAATAAGTCATCCAACCACGACTTCAATATCTGGGTAAGAGAGAGAGATGACATTATAGTGCAGTGCTTCTCAAACCTTTCAGCTCCAGATCCAAAAGAGAAATTCGATTTTTCAAATGGCCGAATTGCGAAGAGGGATGAAGTGGTTAACCCATTAAGACCTGGGACGCATCTGAGTCACTTTAGACTTCTTTGGCTATTCAAAAATAGCAGATATACAAGCTCATAGCGTGGCACCGAGTGCCACGCTATGAGCTTGTAGATCTGCTATTTTTAAAAAATATTGAATTTTTTTTTCTTTTTCAAAAAACAGTTTTTTAGAAAACATTTTTAAGAATCGCCTTGGGTCTTAATGGGTTAATGTACGTTTGGTAATAATAATAAAAATCTACAAAATAACTAAAGTAAAAAAAAAGTACAGTACTTGAGTAAATGTACTTAGTTACTTTACACCACTGGTAAAGACAGCAGGGGAGCCGTTAGCGGCCACCACCATGCAACATGACTGAAAGAAAGTGGAAACTAGCTCAGCCCCGTGGACACACCAGTCACTTCTGATCCTCTCATTACCACTCGCTCCTCTCCTCATCCCCCCCCCCCCCTCCAACGTAACACTCTCTTCCTTTTCCACGCTCTCTCACTCTCTCTTTCGCTCCATCTCTCTCCCTCTGTGTCTTTTTCGCCACTCGCTCCCCATGTGTCTTCCCCCGTGTCTCTCTCTCTCTCTCTCTCTCTCTCTCTCTCTCTCTCTCTCTCTCTCTCTCTCTCTCTCTCTCTCTCCCTCCGTAGTGTCAGATAGATTATTCCGCCAGTGCGCACACTGCAGCCCTGTTTTATTTATAGCACAAGGCTCTCCTAGGCCTGCATAATGCATACAGCCTACATCCACATATGCATGCGAGCGAGCGCACGCTGTGCGCGCGCACACACACACACACACACACACACACACACACACACACACACACACACACACACACACACACACACACACACACACACACACACACACACACACACACACACAAACACAAAGTCAAGCAAAGCATATCATATATTCTGTCTGCAAGGTACAAATAAACAGACGCACATACACAGACGCACACACCCACACACACACACCACTGCATGCAAAGATGAACACACATACAGCATGACCCTGAGCAGAGTGGTGAGGCACAGCCCATGTGCACCCATAACACGCGCGCGCGCGCCCGCGCGTGCCCGCACACACACACACACACACACACAAACATTATATCAATGTCTCCAAATGAGTGACAGACGCTCATTGGCAAAAAATGTCACTGTGTTGTGCTATGTGTGGGCGGATGTGACATGTGCACACGCACGCACGCACGCACGCACGCACGCACGCACGCACGCACGCACACACACACACACACACACACACACACACACACACACACACACACACACACACACACACACACACACACACACACACACACACACACACACACACACACACACACACACACACACACACAGAGTGCTAAACAGATATAAAGGCAGCGACAGTGGGAGGATGTGAGCAGATGTTGTCTTGGGCTGTGTCTGGCCGAGTGGGATGGGGCATGAAATATACTATCAGCCGTCTCCATGGTGACCGGGGAGCGCCGGAGCGGAGAGGCGTCTGTCCGTCCGGAGCGGAGTGCTGCTGCACAACAACGCTGTGAGGCTGCTGGACAGTGTTGCCAAGTCTGCTTATTATAAGTGACTTTGGCCTTGTTTTAAGTTTCAAGTTGCTTGTAAATAATGGAATTTTTTGGCCTTGTTTTTAAAGCGTAGTTACTTATTTGGGCTTGCTTCAGTTAAACCACTTTGACCCTATATTGTTTATTTTTGAGAGTTTGTAACACTCTCCAACAAACAGATCAATGGAATGTGCTGAATTCTGGGCATGCACTCCTCTTCAAATAAATATGCTGGGGGTGTGGCTGCGGAAAGGCATCTTAAGCCATCTTATTTCCTTTACTTCCTAACACATTACTTCAACCTGTTGCGCCCCTGTGTGTGTGTGTGTGTGTGTGTGTGCGTGCGTGTGCGTGTGCGTGTGCGTGCGTGCGTGCGTGCGCGCGCGCTGCGCGTGGCTCTGCTGGTATGCACGCCTTGACTTTATCTTTGTCGACGTCATAAGGCATTCTAACAGCATACATTTCCTTGAAAATTAGGGGCTAAATACATATAATACCCCCCCCCCCCCTCATTACAGTACATTTAGGTCCCAATACAGCATATTTGAGTACATTTAGGAGTCAGTGACAGATTTTTTTGTTATAGAGCACGGGTTCTCTCGCCATGCTCAGCGTTGCCATGTCCTATAATTATAAGCGACATTGCCCTTGTTTTTCTGTGAAGGTGCTTGTAAAGACTGGTGGTTGCGGTTTGTCCCTGTTTCTAAAACATTGTTGATATTTGGTATGAGTTTTTGGTTGATATATTGATATATTTCACACAAACTCTCATCATTGGATTAATATCCAATTCATTCTTGTTTATTTTTACAGATCGCCATTAGGTGATGCCTTAACGTCAGCTAGTCTTCCTGGGGTCCAAGACATTAATATACAACAATAGAAACATTCAATAGATTTACATTTGGGGTTCTCATAAACATATCCATGTCAAGGACCCCCAAAATGATATGTATTTGGACTGCAGACATCTTAAGCATCAGCCGACTTTTTGCTGGCTACGCCTCCTGCTGATACTAGCTCATTCTCATACTAAGTCATTGTGATGCTAGCTCATTCTCATACTAAGTCATTGTGATGCTAGCTCATTCTCATACTAAGTCATTGTGATGCTAGCTCATTCTCATACTAAGTCATTGTGATACTAGCTCATTGTCATACTACAGTAAGTCATTGTGATGCTAGCTCATTCTCATACTAAGTCATTGTGATGCTTGCTCATTCTCATACTAAGTCATTGTGATGCTAGCTCATTCTCATACTAAGTCATTGTGATGCTTGCTCATTCTCATACTTAGGGCACGTTTAGATGAAGAAGCTCTCTAGTAAAAAGTCAAAGTGTCGTTGCGTTCTCACTTTTTGTTTTGCCTTTAGACGTGACGCACCACTGATTGAAAACGATGTAGTGTGCATGCCATACCATGCCAGGTGGCTAGGTGGCGGTGACGTGTCTTCTTGCTATCAGAACTGTTTGTTTGTCCACTTATTATAAGCGACTTTGGGCTCGTTTCTAAAGTGTAGTTGCTTATTTGGACTTGTTTCCTAATGTTGTTTAAACCAGTGGTTCTTAAACATCTTCATGTCAAATGATGTCCACAAACCCCACACTTCTGAAAATATTTTGTGTCAGGGGACCCCCCATACAAGATGAGTGTTGTTAAAATTGTTAGAAATGTTTCAAAAATGTACCAGAATGACCTTTTTATTTAATTTTTTTCTTCTTTCTTTTTTGAAAATAGCAGATCTACAAGCTCACAACGCGTTGTGATACGACGTCGCGATGCGACGACGTCGCGATGCGACGTGAGCGTTGTGAGCTTGTAGATCTGCTATTTTAAAATAGCCGTAGCCTAGACGCTTCATTTGAGTTTTCATAGACTTGGTTGCTTATTTCTCTCGCAGAGTCTGGCAACACTAGTAAACGCCGTCTCCAACACCGTCATTTACATGGAGACGGCAGGCGCTGCGTTTTCAAAGAATTCCACTCTGGA
>NC_137606.1:55863037-55883037 GCF_963280865.1 Gymnoscopelus braueri
CCCTGGAAGCTGTCTTTCGACACCGTTTTTTCATGCCTGCAGGGAGCTATATTGTTTCCCCCGCACTATGTTTGGGGGAGTGAAACACGTGTTTTTGTTACCTTACCAAGGAAGGCATTGGGCGCTCGGGTGGCACAGTGGTAAAGTAGGCTACCTGCCCAACCACCGCAGAGTTCCAATCCACCACAGTGCATCCGGCTTTGTCAAGCGTCTATACGAACACAATTGGCCCGTGCTCAGGGGAGGGAAGCCAGCCAGGGCGGGGAGGGTGATATCCAGAGGCGTACGGTCATTGGGGCCAACGAGGCCATGCCCCGGTCTGTGTAAACCCTGCTTGCCCCTGTGTAGGGGCAAGATCCGCCAGGGGGAAACAACAAAAAATAAACATAACAACATTAGCAGCACTCACCCTTTAAGTCACCTTTGTTTTCAAATGGGGCTCATTTGCATTCGGCCAAATTGTGGGGGCCATTAGAAAACCAGTTTCGCCGTCAAACCGGTTCTCCATTGCGCAGAGACGTGCACCTCTTTCCATTCAGAAATGTAATAGAAGAAGAACCGTCGTCCCAAAACACCCTGCCGCGGGTCTAAACCGGCGGCCTCGGTCCGCGAAAAAAATGGGGCAGTGTGTTTTGGGACGAGCGTTCCGTTTTCCACCCGGAATGGCTCGGTAATTCTCAATAGACTTATCAGCCGTTGTTGCGCGAACCCCCCCAGGGGGGGGTTAAGTTTCTGGCCCGGTCAAAGTTAGAATTCACCATACACCACTGCTGATATCACTGTATGTATTCCTATGGGCTGGGGCGGCACATGTCAGCAGGGAGTGTTGGGCGGGAGGAGAGGGACGGAATCGCTGACATCCTCTCGGTGGGGGCTCCTGACTGGCAGGTGAGCCAGTGGGATACAACAGTAGTGACAACGCACAGAAATGTGTGTGGGGAGGAATCAATTGGCATAACGACCACATTTGGGAGAAAAGGGGGTAAAACAAACTACTGGCTTGAGGCTCACGAGCAATACCCAGGCGAGCCACTAGGCGAGCGAGCGCCAGCTGATGGCATAACTTCCTGGGGCGGTACTTCCTGTATTTCCACTTAGACCAGTGGTTTTCAAGCTTTTTCATGCCAAGGACCCCTAAATTGATGCACATTTGGCCACATCTTATAATGTTTTGTTCCAGAGACCCCCAGAAGAGAAGATTTGTGTTAAAAAATGCTAAATTCGTCAAAATTCGTCAAAAATAGCAGAAGTACAAGCTTGTATATCTGCTATTGTTGAATAGCCAACGTATACAATATGGATAAAAGGGTGAAAATGAATTAACACCTTTTGCTGGGGACCCCCTGGAACCCCCTCAAGGACCACTGGTGGTCCCCGGACCGCTGGTTGAGAACCACTGCCTTAGACCCTTTCGGTAGCAGTTCTTGGCTATAGCGTAATGTTCAGCACACAACTCTTCTACAAGTAAAAGTTGCTCAGTCCATTTTTTTTACCGGAGAACTTAAAAGTATGTTTTCTTTTTAATATCGGCGCATTGCGCAATGCATTTAAAGAACCTTGTAACTCTCCTAATAATTAATGCACTTGCTTTCAGAACGCCCGTGTGTGTCCATGCATGTGCTCATGAGTGCACAGTACAATGATGGGTCAGTCTGGGTACATTTTTTCATAGTTAACCCATTGAGGTTCCGATTCTGCAAAATGTCTTCTAAAACGGTTTTCTGAAAAATTTATGTTTCTATATCAGTGGTTTTCAAACCTTTTCATGTCAAGGACCCTCAAAATGATATGAATTTGGCCGCGGACCCCCATCTCAAAATGTTTTGTTCCAGGGACCCCCAGAAGCAAAGATTTGAGTTAATGTTTGCTTTAAAAGAATACATATATTCAAAGATTTGCACACATTTTCAAGATTTTTCAAAAATAGCAGATCTACAAGCTCATAGTGGCACTCGGCACTCGGTGCCGCGCTATGAGCTTGTATATCTGCTATTTTTGAATAGCCAAAGTGTAAAATAAGGCATTTTAGCTCAAATGAAAAAGTGACACAGATGCGTCCCAGGTCTTAATGGGTTAAATGAATAAATGTTTCAGTGTGTATAAAGTATACAGTATGTGTACAGTGAGTTTTGTACCACCTCATCCTCTAAACATCGCCGTGGAGGAGTCATTTTAGCGCCAGTTTGGCTGTAACAATGAGCACACTTGATCTGATTTCCCCACACTTTGATCTTTACAGATCACGGCATTTCACAGCATCAAGTCGACGGCCCTATTGCCACCCGACCGGCGTGGAGATGAGAGGAGTAATAATAGATGAAAGGCCGTGGGAGTCAATAAAACGTGGGAGAAAGGAGAAGGGAGAGGGAGAGGCAGAAATAGATAAGAAAAACAAATAGAGAACATGCAGCATGTGCTGCACATTAAACACGAATGGTGGTAAAAAAAAAAAAAGCACAAAAAGTTGTTCTTTGTTTTGAAAATCATGGGGGAATCACTTTTGTTGCTACAGTATATATCATCTTAAAGGTGTTATATAGCACCTTTGTCAAATTGTGCTATATAGAACCATTATATAGAACCATTAGAGGTGTCTAAACTACAGTAAGCTCAAAAGTAGTAGAAAACCTCTATACCACTTAGACCCAACAGGGCATAGCGGCGGTGGCCATTTTGTGGTTTGACTCAAAAAAAGCCCATTAACTCATTGACTGCCAATCTCGTCATTTCACTCCAAGGCTCAGACCGCCAATGACGAGATTCTCGTCATGTGGTGTTTTCAGTGGTTTTACGATAGAGGGCGCTCTTCCGCAGCCTGTGTTTCGTTTAATATTATAGGATTTATAAAAGTA
The DNA here is from genome assembly GCF_963280865.1 of Gymnoscopelus braueri. Lineage (NCBI taxonomy): Eukaryota > Metazoa > Chordata > Actinopteri > Myctophiformes > Myctophidae > Gymnoscopelus > Gymnoscopelus braueri. The sequence goes on from NC_137606.1 coordinate 55,865,890, forward strand.
AAAATGCTTTCTGTTGCTTTTTGGCAAAAACAAGCCACATTCAACTGTCCATGACCATGGAACGGATTATCGCGACGACACATCCTCTCTATACCTACACCTCAACCACCCCAAGGGACCACAGAATAACCAATACTTGTTTTTGTTTCAGGGGTTAGACATGAACCCATTAACACATTGACCGCCAGAGGTTAATCTCATAATGTACTCACCAATGTTATTGTTGTTTTTTTGTTTTTTTCATGTCGCCATAGATCTTGTTAAAATCCTTAAGATTGAGCCGTACACGGTCTGTTTACATCCGCGACATCTCACTGTATCTCCCAGTGAAAACCGCATGTCAAACGGATCTCCATGATTGTAGTTAGAGCGGATTACGTTAAACAGTGATATGCGAGGAGAAAAAACTACAGGAAGAGAATTGAGTTTCAGTGTGCGCTTTAGAATGGGAGCCGGCGTGATCGTCAAAACCGGATCCCAAATAATTCTGTTTCCGGTCATCAAACCGGAACCGGAAATGGATCAAAAAATTCCGAAAGTGCACCTGGAAAAAATTTCAACGCGAATCGGCGGTTCGCGTAGATCTACGCGACTGGCACGCTGCGGCTTTAAATAGGTTCGCGTAGATCTACGCGATTGGCATTCAATGTGTTAAGACCTGAAGCCGATTCTACAAATGTCTTCTAAATCCCAACAGTTTTCTTAAAAACGTATGTTTCTATATCAGTGGTGATCAAACCTTTTCATGTCAAGGACCCCCAAAATGATATGTATTTGGCCGTGAACCCCCATCTCAAAATATTTTGTTGCAGGGACCCCCAGAAGCAAAGATTTGAGTTAAAATTTTTCGCTTTAAAACAATATATATTCAAAGATTTGAACACATTTTCACAAAGTATAAAATAATGCTTTTTAGCGCAAATTAAAAAATTACACGGATGCGTTCCAGGTCTTCATGGGTTAAGGGAAATTTGGCATGTTATTGTTTTTTCATTATGTAAAGCCCTGTCGTCTAATTAAAGGCTTTGATCGAGTGTGCTTGAAGTCTGCCCTTTGATGGGACCCCTCTTCATCCTCCATCATGTTTGGACACCTCGTCTTCCCCCTTTGAACTAACTCTAAGAAGTACTCGGCTCGCCTTTGTTCTTTGAAGGGAAATTTGCCACTGGCCACTCCGGGCAGTGGCAAAGATCACTGCGGGCAAGACCACTGACCATCTGACCACTTAACTTTAAAGGATCTACACCATGAATTAAAAAAATAATAAAAATATTTAATATCATATTGTTTATGTCCCTAAAACATTTTTCAAAAGGTTTGAGCCTAAATCAAGCCTCAGATATACTCATTCCAACTAACTTCTCTCTGGCTTGTAAAGCACTTTCACCTGCAATACCACATTGTCCTGTTTGGCACAGGGCGCTATTGAGCCAGTTTGTATGCATGTTATCTCCTGGTTCTGAGTGGAAAAAGTTAAAAAAATAATGTTCCCTGACGTGACATCACATCAGGTTGCAAATCAGTTTGGTCTGTTTTGAGACCAATTTACAGAAAACCCCAGATTTGCTGTGAAAGCCTGAGTGTTCAAACTGGGGTATTTTTGGGGATAGAAGAGAGGTAGGGGAGACCTAACCTGACACCGTCAAATGGAAGAAGCTTGCGACACACATTTGTTTCACAGCCTACTTCCCATCTGAGACTCCGGTCGCAGAATCGATGACAGACGGTTTTTCTTTTTTTCAAGCTACTAGGCAGGTGATTGGATGATCCCGCCCCTAGCAGCCGCTGATTGGTTCGAACACGCAGTGTTCGGGCAGCTCTACTCCCTGCGCAATCCCAGACCTCCTTCCTGAAATCAAATGCAAATGAGATTTCCGGAGGGAGGGGGGTTTACCAGGCAGGGGAGACCAGAAACACACAAAAAAGAAGAAACAGTTAAAATTCATGGTGTTAAGTTAAGTGGACAGATGGGTGGGCCGCGTGCATTTTTACAGAATGTTCACTGTATTATTGGATCAACGTAACTGACGTAGCATACTTAAAATTCGTATTTATTGGCATCACAATGAAAACAAAATGTTTCAAGATTTTATAGAAGACGTACCATGACACATTTTGTCTCACATCAATGTTGTGTTAGCAATAAAGCCTTTGCTTTTTGCCAATGATTTGGGGGTCCACTTGCAATATCCTCACGGCCGACCAGTGGGCCCCGACCCACAGGTTGGGAACCGCTGCATTACAGCATGTCTTATTGAGTCCATTGTGGCGTCTGGTGATTGTCCCTGTACACTCTCTCTCTCTCTCTCTCTCTCTCTCTCTCTCTCTCTCTCTCTCTCTCTCTCTCTCTCTCTCTCTCTCTCTCTCTCTCTCTCTCTCTCTCTCTCTCTCTCTCTTTCTAAATTGGAGTCACCTCACAGGGCTTTGTCATTTCACCATTCAGACTATAAAGTCCCTTAGCTTGTCATGTCGTTCTTTCCATTTCTCCGTCCATTGTTCTCCCCCCGCTCTCTCCCTCTGAGCGTTGTACATTTTTGTAGGGGGGACAAAGAGAACATTTTCAGGTGGCGCCGATGTCACACACGCACACGCACACAAACACACGCACACACACGCACACACACACGCACACATACACACACACACACACACACACACACACACAGGTGCACACAGACACACACTTTCGTATTACTATGCTTGTGAAGAAAATCCGAATTTTAGGACAGCGTTGAAAATAGCTGAAAAATAGCAGATCTAAAAGTTCACACGTTTTTTTCCCCCTTTTTTTCTCAATCATTTATCTTGTGAGGACCAGGAAAATGTTCCTCCGAATGTCTGTTTAACACACACACACACACACACACACACACACACACACACACACACACACACACACACACACACACACACACACACACACACACACACACACACACACACACACACACACACACACACACACACACACACACTCTTGGCCAGTGCATGCAACACACAGCATCAGTTGTTGAGTAACTCTTAATAAAATTGCAGGCTAATTACGCTTAAAAACTGTGCTTCCCAGAACATGACAATATAATGTCTCCCCTGTGGGCAGAGAGAAAGGAACGGACAGATATGAGAGAGAGAGAGAGAGAGAGAGAGAGAGAGAGAGAGAGAGAGAGAGAGAGAGAGAGAGAGAGAGAGCGAGAGAGAGAGAGAGAGAGAGGCGATGTTGACCTTTTCAATAGGTCTTGATGCTCCTATGGTAGGGCAAGGACTAGTGATGGAGTAGTCACCAAAAGTCATGTCTTCAATATGTACAAGTACAAAGAGTACAAGTACAAACCTATTAGCATCAACAATGCGTCGTGACGCATTGGAAAGTACAAATACCTCAAAAGTGTACTTAAGTTGCTACTCAGTACTTGAGTAGATGTACTTAGTTACTTTCCACCACTGAGTGGGTGTCACCACAGGCCATATAGGCTGACATACAAACAGACACACACACACATATACACATCACACACACACACACACACACACACACACACACACACACACACACACACACACACACATACACATACACATACACATACACATACACATACACATACACACACACACACACACACACACACACACACACACACACACACAACCCCACGTGTGTAAAGCGCAGTGCACCATGGGGGTTTGTGACCTCCTAGTTTTGGCCTGTCATCTTCTCTTGCTGCCCTTTCTACTGAAAATGTCAAACCGTTTCTTCCTCCCTGTTCCTGCTCCTTGTTCTTGTCTTTCTTTCTTATACTCGGTCCAGAAAAGCCTTATTCTACCCCATTTATACAAAGTATCCACAGTGGAATTTGGTGTGTACTCTGTATATATATATAGCAACATGATGGAAGTGTGCATGTGCATGTGCGTGTGCGTGTGCGTGTGTGCGCGTGCATGTGCGTGTGTGCGTGCGTGTGCGTTCTGTTCTGTCTGACTCAGCCAGTGGTTAAAACAATGACCCACCTCCAACTGTGACACAAACTTGCGTGCGCATCAAGCTGCCTCACGCTACAGAAATAGGAGATGTATATATATATATATATATATATATATATATGTATATAGGCTCCAGCCCTATGGGCCACACGGCTCGGCAAGGCTTACTTTTACTTACTTATGTGCAGTGGTGTAAAGTAACTAAGTACATGTACTCAAGTACTGTACTTAGTACAATTTTGAGGTATTTTTTACTTTACTGGAGTATTTCCAATTTTCAGTACTTTTACTTCTACTCCACTACATCTCAGGCAAATATTGTACTTTTACTCCACTACAATTATTTGAAAATTTTAGTTACTAGTTACTTTGCAATTATCAAGTATTATATTATAAAACATACATTATCCACTTTAGCCTTATTTTATACCTAGGCTATTTGAAAATAGCAGATCTACAAGCTCACAACACGTCGCATCGTGACGTGTTGTGAGCTTGTAGATCTGCTATTTTCAAACATTTAGTACTTTTACTTTTGGTACTTTTAAGTACATTTTGATACCAATACTTTTGTACTTTTACTCAAGTCAATTTTGAATTCCAGACTTGTACTTGTAACAGAGTACTTCTACATTGCAGTATTGATACTTTTACTTAAGCAAAAACACTTACTTTTTCCACCACTGCTTACGTGGAATATGTCCTCTGCATTTACCCGTCCTAATCATTATGAAACCAAAGTAAGCCTTGCCGAGGCCATGAGGCCCACAGGGCAGGAGCCTATCTCCTGTTTCTATATAGCGTGCAGCATGATGTATATGTACACCCCCTGGACATGATGCTAGTATGTCACACAGACTTACCCACAATTCAAACCTTGATGCTGAGTGCCAAGCATAGACTGTATAAAAGAGATGGACAAAGCCACACCTCTGAAAATGACCGAAAATGAAGCCTATTGTTTGGCTGTGTGCAATCCGCCATCTTTAATACATACAATCGAGCACGTCGGCTATCAAACGCTATTGCTTGAGACCAGACATGTGACCAAAGTAGGGGCGGGTCAACCAGACATGTGACCAGGGAACCGGAAAACAATCCCCAAAGAATGCTATTGGTTGGGTAGCTTGTCAATCAGGAGCGGGGGGCGGGGAATGAATGCTATTGGTTGTGTATGTTGTCAATCAAATCATCCCGCCCCTCCTAGAGCATAGCCAACTTTATCGTAAATTTTAGAATAAATGGGACCATAATTTAGCAAAACGCATATCATGATGATTGAAAGGAGACTTTAAACTAGCGACTGGAAGCATATAGTATTTATGACAATTTTTATTAAGGTAAGAAAATCTAGTCTAAAGTTCGTCAAAAACCCATCCGCTTACAATGAGAGAATATTCTTTCTGACACCTGCAGGCCACCTACAGGCCATTCATATGAACTGTCTCTCTTCCGTATCGGCCTCATTGTAAATATGTCAGGCTGGGCCCCTTGGTGCCAAGCAGGGAGGCACAGGGTCTCATTTTTATTGTCTTAGGTATAACCCGGTCGGGGATCAAACCCCCACCTCCCAATCTCAGGGCGGTCACTCTAACCACAAGGCCACTGAGCTGCTGGTATGAAACAAAATAACCTTCTAAATACCTTCTAAAAGGCAGCGTGGTCATCCTTTTAACCACTTATACCCTCTAGTCTTAGTGAAATGGACATGAGTACTCAGACAGCTTTTTCCGTCTACACCAAATCTCTTTTCCTGAAATAGCAGATCTACAAGCTAAAAATTGTGACGTGTTTTTGACCTTGTAGATCTGCTATTGTTGGCGAATGTTCCCCTCAGAATAGACATGCAGGGGTTCAAGTGGTTAAAGGACCTGGGTTATTAGTATTTACAGCATTATGCTAGCCACAGCTTTACAGCAATGGGACACGCGTCGTCATAAAGGAAGTTTCCTTTCCTCATAGAGGAATTGTCCTTCATCTGACATAATGCAGCTTGGAAAAAAACCTCTTGGGTCCAACTCAGCAAAAAAAATGTTGTTTTTTAGAGGGCAAATGAAACCACATTTATCACATGGATTCCCAGATTGACTGTATACTAACAACAGTCATTAGACTACGCACACACCAAATACCTTAATCATGTCCTTAAATACCTTAATCGAATGTTACACAAACGTAGTGAAGATAGCCAATCTACAAGCTCACAACGCCTCACGATGCAAGGCGTTGTGAGCTTGTAGATCTGCAATTTTCACTATTTTTTTAAAAATAATAATAATAATAAATAATAATAAAAAAGGAACGGTTTTCACTCAACTGTGGAGATAAAATAATACTTATTTCCAATGCTATTTCGTTTGACATTGAAGTTTCCTAATTTGAAGACTTTCATAAAAATATAGAAATAATAAGTAATATTATATAAAAGCTGTTATCGAAAGTAAAACCACAGTGCATGGGGCAATACATTATAATAATAGGTGTTAAAACCTCACAGAACAAAGAAGTGACCCTTTTGAGGCTGTTTCCTCACATCTCTGTATCTCTGCAAGACATCACTCTACAAGCCATTATCTCCAAAACTGGTGGGTCACATTGCACAACCAATATTTCAATTTGTAGCTATGATTTCCTGCCCTTCATATGAGATTGCTAAAACATTTTAAAGCCTAGCCCTCTGTGGTGCTGAGTCACATATAGTGGTTAAAGTGGTTAAACCAATTTTGATGCTATTAGCAAATTGTGCTTAATTTGAGAACCACTGCATTATACTGTAACAACAGTCATTATACTACAAGTCATGATGAGATTGAGTCCTCTTTCTTGTATGTCTGTGTGGTACTACTCTTTGTGAATTGGTGTGAATTCATGTGAATATTATGACAGACTGACTTCTCTTTGGCATTTCCTGTTAGTTTGTTGCTGCTCCGGGGGTTGCAGTTGCAATGCACAATGGAGTGAGCAACAAAAAACTATTTGGACAGCTAAACACATTTCTTCATTTTCTTTTTCACGCTTTGGCTCCGTGCCATTATTTCCGTGGATGTGAAATGTCACAATAACTGTGAGATGAAAGAGCGCGGCTGCTGTCAACTGTAATTTGGGCGTCCTCTGTTGTAAGATCCGCAGCCCTATATTGCACACGGACCCCCTGATGTCAAGGCGGTGGGGGGGGGGGGGGGGGGGGTGAGTGAGTGCACAAATATTTGGAAACATAAACACGCCACGCAAGTAGTGATTTCAGAGCGTATGCAAATATTTTGAATGTGAAATGACTCGCGCAAGAGCATGCACGTGCAACCCCCCGTACTAAATATCTTCCCCAGTCCACACACACAGTTGGTTGGATGTCATACAGAAGCAGATTTTGTTTTATTACAGAGATTCATGGAGTGTTTATTCAAATTGGAGACCTTCAGGTCGGGGTTTAACCATTCATATATAGTCACACAGTTCACTCGTAATTCTGACACAACATACATAGTTATGGCAACAAGCAAGCCGGCGTCTGGGTTTTACTCAGTGGTGGAAAGTAACTAAGTACATTTACTTAAATACTGTACTTAAGTACAATTTTGAGGTATTTGTACTTTACTTGAATATTTCCAATTTCCAATACTTTTACTTCTACTCCACTACATCTCAGAGGCAAATATTGTACTTTTACTCCACTACAATTATTTGAAAACTTTAGTTACTAGTTACTTTGCAGATATACATTATTATATTATAAAACATACATTAACCACTTTAACCCTATTTTATACCTAGGCTATTTGAAAATAGCCGATCTACAAGCTCACAACGCGTCGCATCGCGACGCGTTGTGAGCTTGTAGATCTGCTATTTTCAAATATTTAGTACTTTTACTTTTGGTACTTTAAGTAAATTTTGATGCCAATACTTTTGTACTTTCACTCAAGTACATTTTGAATTCTGGACTTTTACTTGTAACAGAGTATTTCTATATTGCAGTATTGGTACTTTTACTTAAGTAAAGAATTTCAGTACTTTTTCCACCTACTGCTAGTCACCGAGCTTTCCTTGGATTCTCACACATTCCACTTGTATGGAACGCAGTGACAGAACAAAATGTTAACATGTTGGCCATTAGCTGGCCAGCAAACGGAAACCGTTTAGATGCAAAGCCACTTCGTTCCACTAGACTAGACAGTAGCGCTGCGGCGGTCTGGACATTTTCCCACCAATTAATAAATCGTCTCTGTCGGGTGGAAACCATTATGTCCCAAACTGTCACTTTTCAGGATTCAAATGAAAAAAATAGCAACAAGTAGCAGATCTACAAGCTTGTGGATCTGCTACTTTTGCTGTTTTTGTGTGACGCTGTTTTATGATCAAGTAGGGCGTTCATTTACAAAAAAACACCAAAAGTTAAAATATGGAGATAAGAGGTGATATAAGACAGCGATATAGTGCATGACTTTCACTTGAAAACAAGGCAGGGGGGTGCATGTCACTCCCCTGCTCTCTCTCTCTCTCTCTCTCTCCCTGTTTGCTGTCTGTCTACACTGACCTATCAGAATAAAGCAGCAATGGCAAATTAAATAATCGTAGAAAAAAAGAAAACACGGCAGGTGCACAGACGGCAAGGCCTTGAGGCTTGCGAGGCCCACCTGAATGAACCGCTAGGCTTGTGAGTGTCCATATCGTTGCTGCCGGGTGGAAACCGGGTTGAAAACCGTTCCTTTTTTATTATTATTTTAACCCATTAAGACCTGAGGCGATTCTTAAAAATGTTTTCTAAATCCTAAAAAAATAGTTTTCAAGATTTTTCAAAATTGGCAGGTCTACAAGCTCATATGAGCTTGTATATCTGCTATTTTTGAATAGCCAAATAAATCTAAAGTGACACAGATGCATTTGAAAACATTGAAAATTGCTGATCTACAAGCTCACAACGCGTCGCATCCCGTATTTCCGGCGGAAACATGGAGATACGAGGTTTCTCCCCCCGACAGCATCAACATACCACATACGGTGCATATAGCTGACCCTTACCTTCTCCTTGGGGCCGGTCGACGAGGACTCCGGCTTGGTGCGGATGGTGAACGGGGAGGCGAGCCTCAGCAGGATGCCCTGGAAGGAGGGCTCTATCCTGGGCGAGACGATCTCAAAGCCGTCCCGGAAGTCCAGGGTCCGGTACGGCAGCTCCACCAGCCGCATCTGCTTCCGCAGGTGCTCCCCGACCTGCAGCACCTCCATGCGGGGACCCAGCACCAAGTGGAAGGGGAAGGCGCGGCAGAAGGTGGCCAGCCCGATGCGCAGGTCCGTGGGGTCCGTGGAGTGCGCCAGAGGGGGGCCGCACGTTGGCGGGGGGCGGCGGGGGGGGGCGAGGTCTCCCGGATGAGGAAGGACGAACAGACGAGGGGGCCGGCGGAGGTCGGGGGGACGGGGGAGGGAGGCGAGGGGGAGGACGGCGAGGCCGCGGGAGACGGAGAGGGAGGAGGAGTCGGGGCGGGGTGTTCCTCCGCGTCCTCGTCGGGCGACGAGGGGCGCGACGGCGGGCGGGGCTTCCTCCACCTCCACCTCGGAGTGGAAAATCCGCCGGGCGGCGGCCCGGATCAGCCCGGGCATGACCAGACCCATCACGGGGGCGGGGTTGAAACAGTGGAGCAGTAACACCCGGGATTGCGCCTCCTCCTCCCGTTCCCCGCCTTCTCCCGCCGCTCTCCCTCCCTCGTCCCCCCACCTCCCGTCCTCGCGGGGGTCCTTGCACTGGAAGGAGGGGCTCTCGGAGGAGACGCGGCGGCCCGTGGACGTGCGGATGTGCTCCAGGATGGCGTCGAAGCCGTTGAAGAAGTCCTGGAGGTTGCCGCCCACGGCGCGCAGCACGCGCTCGTTCTCCTCGAAGCAGAGGCCGAAGAACTCCTCGCCGAAGCGTTCGCGCAGCTCGCAGAACGGCGCGCCTGAAAGGAGACGCCATGTACACACACACACGCACATGCACGCACGCACGCACGCACACACACACACAGACAAACACACACACACACACACACACACACACAGAGACACACAGACACACATTTATTTTATGTCCACATAAATGCAAGAAATAAAGGACATAGACAGTAATAGTGCAGTCATATAATGTGACAGTCAGTGCCATATTCGTCACTGTCAATCCATGTTTCACATTTTAATGTTTTTGCGTAAATTAAAGCCCTTCTTCTACAAGCTCACAACGTGCGACGCGTTGAGAGCTTGTAGATCGTCTATTTTCACTGTTTTAAAATGTTTTTAACCCATTAGGACCGGGAGAAGCATCTGTGTCATGTTTAGATTTGAGCTAAAAAGCATTATTTTACACTTTGGCTATTCAAAAATAGCAGATCTACAAGCTCATAGCGCGGCACCAAGTGCCGCGCTATGAGCTTGTAGATCTGCTATTTTTTGCAAATCTTTGAATATATATTTTTTTAAAGCGAACATTTGAAACTCAAATCTTTGCTTCTGGGGGGTCCCTGGAACAACATATTTTGAGCCAAATATTTTGGGCCAAATACATATAATGTTGGGGGTCCTTGACATGAAAAAGTTTGACAACCACTGATATAGCAACAAAAAAAAAAGGATTTAGAAGATATTTTGTAGAATCGGCCTCAGGTCTTAATGGGTTAAAATAATAATAAAAAAGGAACAGTTTTGGATATACAAGGTTTCCACCTGACAGCAACCATAATACAGTATGTCTGAGTATCCGCCACATTTGCATCCACAAAAGATGGTAAGGATGCACCGTGAGACAGTTAAAAAACTAATGTGTGATGATTTAAATAGTTGAATAAAAACATGAATCGTGATGCTCTTTTTAAGTACTTAACATGTTTTGAGTTAGCTTTTTTCACAGCACTCACTCGCTCACACACACACGTGCATGTTGTACAAGTTGTACAAATTCAGCGTTTTACACAGCGGTGTACAGGTTATATGACAGTATAAAATGCTCCTGTTAGAAGACATTTCTGACCTGGTGGTGGTGGAGTGCAGTGTTGCCAGATTTTGTGAGAGAAATAAGCAACTAGGTTTAGGAAAACAAACCCAAAAGAAGCGACTATTATAGGCCACATGAGCAGCACTTTAAACCTGTATACTGCTGTACATCGGCTATTTGAAAATAGCCGATCTACAGGCTCACAACGCATCGCAATGCGGCGCGTTGTGAGCTTGTAGATCTGCTATTTTCAAGAAATCTTGAAATAGAATGTGGAATACCACGGGGCTCCCTGGCACACAGGGCCGGCCGCTGCTATAAGCAATATAAGCGGTCGCTCAGGGCCACAACCACTATTCTTTTTTGAAAAAATGTCATAACAGAATGATTTTATAATAAGCCAGTGGAATGCAATCCACCTGTGCCCCCCCCCCCCCTCCCTCCTTCCCCAACGTCCCTCTATCCCAATCTCCTGTTGATACTAGGCCTGTACTTTTCTTATTTCATGAACAATTATGCCTTCAAAAAGAACATTTAGATCTGGCGCTGAAGGGCGGAAGAAGAGGAAATTGGAGGTGACCAAAAGAACACAGGATAAAGGTTTGTCATCGTTTGTTTTGTAATGAATCTGAATGAAATTATTTGATGTTGTTTTTCTTGCAACATTACAATCATGTTTTTGGACAAATAAAGCTGTCTAGAAATAGATACGTGCATTATAATAAAAAAATAAAGTGATATCCTGGTTTTGAAATGTTTTTTTATTAGAGAATGTATGTTTATTTTTGAATAGCTTTTTAGCTAACCTGAGTAGGACTATAGGCCCTATGCACAATGTTTACCTCCATTGTAAAGCTAGCTTTGCTTGGTAGTTAGCTAGCCTACCCACTATCAATGTTAAACTAATGTTTTGATTTGCAACTTGAATCTGAACATGATTTATTTATTGTGTTATGATTAGCTATTTTGATACATATAACCATGTCCAAATTGCCCTAATAGTTTTAAGATGAACCTTTGCTTTCTAGCTATGATAAATTGTATTTTTGTAGATTACAATTATAAATCTTTAATATAATGTGGACATGTTGGACATATTGTGCTAATTGGATAATTTACATATTTGGATACAAAGGCATCTGCTGTGTGGTTAATAAATTGGCCTGTAAGTCAGTGACATTTAACCTTTAATATTTTCAGGGGCATTACTGAAATATTTTGGCAAGGAGGCAAATATTTTGAGGACTTTCTTTTTGCAGGATGGTGGTCAAGTGATGACCTTTATTTTTTACAGAAGCCTATAGCTAGCTTGTTTTGTGCCATACTTTCCTGTGTTCACTTTATTTTGAAAGATTTGTACTTTTATTTTGACAAGGAGGACTTTTTTGTATGATGGTCAAGCGATGACTAGCTATAGTTTTACAGTAGCCTATAGTTATTGTTTTGTGCAATATTGTAGTGTTAAGTTAATTTAGAATATTTTGCAATATATTGATTTGTTTGAATATTTCAATTGTTAATTGTTTAAGTAACTTTTTTATATCCTTTCCAAATAAAGCAAGAGCTTTGTTGTTAATTCACTTGTCAATCTCTATGTGTGTACGTGCATGCGTTAAGTTTGGTGGTTGTGCTGGTTGTGTTTTGGTGGGCCACCAAAATAAATTCAAATAATCTTGTTTAGGGCCACCAGAATCCCAGGGCCGGCCCTGCTGGAACAAAACATTTTCAGATGGGGGTTAGGGACAAATACATATTAATTTGGGGGTCCATGAAAATATTTGAGAACCACTGGTTTAGATGATAGCCCTAATAAAAATGTTTTTTAAGCAAGCCCAAATAAGCAACTACAACTTTAGAAACAAGCCCAAAAAACGCAACCCGCAGCTACCAATATTTACAAGCGACTTTACAGAAAAGGAAGCCCAAAGTCTCTTATAATAAGCGGACATGGCAACACTGGTGGAGTGGTATGTATGTCCACCCGCAGACTAGGACGGAGCCCTGCAGCTCCAACCATCTGTGTTTGTTTTGGTTTCATTTTGAACTGACTTCTGGGAATTGCAGTTCTCTTTCAACCATATATAAAAAATAAAAAAAAGCAGCATCGACACCCATTGGTTTCTGCAGACGTGTTTTGAGGGCACTATTTCAGCTAAATTCAAATTTGCCCTCTTGGGTTTTCCGGTAACTAAATGAAAACCGCAGAACTAATGCTATTGGGTGGAAGGGCAGCGAGGGGGGGTCTTCACAGTAGAACCAGTAGAAGCCCTACAGGCATACCGTTACTTTAAAATCGGGGTGCCGTGATTTTCAGTGATCCCCCCCCCCCCCTAAAACATAATCATCAGGTATTATGGTTATACTAGGAGGAAGATTTTTTTCAAAAAAGTGTACAGAAATGGTTAAAATTATGTTTTTATGTGGACACGCCTCCAGTTCATTAAGTATACCTGGTTCTCACCTTAGCACCTCCTCCACCACCTTAGCACCACCCACCTGACCTAGTCCCTCCTCCTCCTCATGCCCACACCTGTTGTGTTATGATAATGAGGGGGAGGGTATATTTTTACTATGTCACTAAAGCACTGTTTCTCTATTGGCACGTTTGACCCTCAAGGTTTCAGCCTCCAGGAAGAAACTCAAAGTAGTCAGAGAAGACATAAAACACCATAAAAACACCACCAGGGGGCTTAATGAAGTTCTATCAACCTCATAGACACATGCAAAACAGAAAAAGTGCAAAACCATGGCACCACCTCTTTAAAATGAATGGGATAATAATTTACAAAAACGCATCATTTATGATAGTGGAAAGAAGACTTTAAACTAGCGACTGAAAGTATTTATGACAATGTTTACTAAGGTAATAAAATCAAGCGTGAAATCTGATTAAATACCTGCGTGAGTTTAATGGTATGACAAGTCTTCTGCAACCAGCGGGAGGGGAAAAAAACGACACCTTCTGGGCCATTAATGAGAACCGTAGCGTTCGCAGTATACTTCTGCATCGGCCTCACTTCCAGCAGCGAATGCTTGCCGTCTGCTTTCAACATAACCAGAAAACTACCACTGGCGTCACCAAAAAGCCTATACAGAAATGAACATTACACGCATGACCTGACAAGCCTCATCATGACGTATTCTGAGCTTGCAGATATGTTATTTACAACGTATAAACATTAACCTGGACCATTCATTCAGTATAGTTCAGTATCTGGGGCTTACTGTGAGGGGCATGGCTGTTATGAAGGAAAGATTAAGCTTGCTCGATAGAACTTGTAGTCTTATTATAGTGAAGGTGACGGTGCTCTTATCCAAGCTACACTTTTAAACACTGTGTGGCAAATGGTTCTCAAAGTGGGGTGCAGGTAGCCTGGTATCCAGCCTGCTTCGCTACGTTCGGCGGATTCTTTTTTCTCTCTTCGAAGAGCGAAGAGAGAAAAAAAAATCCGCCGAACGTAGCGAAGCAGGCTGGATACCAGGCTAGGGTGCAGGGACCCCCAGGGGTCCTTGAGGGAGTCCCAGGGGGTCCCCAGCTAAATGATAGATAGTTAGGAACCAAATGGACCCTTATGGGTCTGTGACTCTGAGAGTGTACAAATGGAACCAAATGGATCCGTTAAATTAACATTGATTTTACAATATAAATTGGGGTCAGAGAGATGGAAATGCCATTTTCTTTGACCGGGCGTCAACCAATAGCAAAGAAGTGTGTGTGTGGTTGACATTTATCTGACAATTATTGGTTTTAATTAATGAGCGCTCATGAGACCAACGACCACAGCTACTCGATTTGATTTATTTCCATGTGCGTCAATATTCTGCTCTGGCACTAATTCACTACCACCGCAAACGGAGGAATTTAGCCTCGGCAGGGCATGGTCATTTGTCTGCTGTTATGTGTGGCCATAACCCTGGTGTTAAGGGGCTGACCCAGATGTGACGGCCATGCAGACACACCATGGTCATTTTGTTCTCATGTTTTTTGTTACTATCGTTGCTGTCGGGCAGAAACCTCCTATCTCCATATTTATTCATTAGTGTTTTTTTCGTAAATGAATGCCTTGTTCATACTACAGCGTCACACACAAGTATCAAAAGTATCAGATCCACAAGCTCGAAATTTGAGCTTGTAGATCTGCTACTTTTGATACAGTTTTGGACATAATATGAGGTTTCCACTCGACAGAGACGATATGTGTTTCTTAATCACAATGTAAAAGTGTTTTAATGTTTTTAAACAGATGCTACTATAGGTTCATTGTTTACCTGGTATCCTGTGGTCTCAATGTACATGTTGTTATTTTGATAGTATATTGTTTTTAGACTGACGCTATAGGTTCATGGTTCACCTGTGATGTTTCTTTTTTCATGTACGTGCGTACCTTGCTTACTGTAAGTGGCTCTGGATAAGAGCGTCTGCTAAATGTCTACATTGTGAATTGTCAATCTGTCCATCTGAAGACCCCCATCAGAGACCCAACCAAATAAAATCCCTTACCCTACCTTTAAAACTGACCTCAAAACCACTTCAAACTTGCCTTCCCAACTTAATTAAAATTCATTCTGTGTTTTACCTCTTCCTGGTTCTTTTGTCTTAATAAAGTTGTTTCGTTTTTGTAAAGCGACGTTGGGCATCTTGAAAAACGTACCTTTCAAATTCAAATAATTGGAAAAATAGCAGTGCTACTTTTGATCATTTTGTGTGACTATTAACACATCGGCTGCCAGCATTTTATAATAACAGATTACGTTCGGTGCCAAAAGTCTCACCGTCTGCAACACTGCGCTGTTTAGAGCTGTGGACTCCACGGCGAGCACACGCACGTAAACAATGCATGCGTACACAGCAATGGATGGTCCTGGCTAAAGCCTGGAACAACAACATGTCTCATGCGAGTCACCGTTGCGGAGCGATCGCGCATCGAGAATGACTCGTTTTGCCCACTGTAAAAAGTGAAGAAGATACAGAGGTTTTTAGCAAGGAGATAGAATGGAAGCGGATGGGAGCCAGATTTTTTGGCACGGTGATCCATCTGTCCCTTACTTCTTAGAGTGTTCATGGGTGATTCCAGTGCTGCTCCAGCCCCCCCTTCCCCCCCCACCCCCCGTGTGGAAAAAAAAAAGACTGAAAACACGGTTTGAACCGTGTTTGGCACCCGATGTGTTAAGCAATTATGTAATAATTGTGACAGCTCTACACAGACCATCCAAAATGAGTTGGAGCAACACAGAATGGTAACCTATATTTCTATTTCAAACTTGTACTGCAGTGCATGTAAGTATGTACGTTTTGACCTTTCTTGTGAGCTTGTAGATCAGATCAGCTTGTAGATCAGCAAGGAGAGGTTTTGTGTAGAATGAAATACCAGCCGACCTAGTTTAGAGCCCTGGGGTACTCCGGTCAACTAAGTACTATATAGGTTTTATGTGGTTAAATTAACTATCAGGATCTTTGCCTGGCAGGAGGCTGTGGAATGACTCACCACATGCGCGTGTGTGTGTGTGTGTGTGTGTGTGTGTGTGTGTGTGTGTGTGTGTGTGTGTGTGTGTGTGTGTGTGTGTGTGTGTGTGTGTGTGTGTGTGTGTGTGTGTGCGTGTGTGTGTGTGTGTGTGTGTGTGTTTACTCAAGCTGAGACATGATAACTCCCAACTTCATTAGAGGGCTCTATGATTTATTTTAGAGGCCCAGGGAATGACTCATTGTGTGTGTGTGTGTGTGTGTGTGTGTGTGTGTGTGTGTGTGTGTGTGTGTGTGTGTGTGTGTGTGTGTGTGTGTGTGTGTGTGTGTGTGTGTGTGTGTGTGTGTGTGTGTGTGTGTGTGTGTGTGTGTGTGCGTGCGTGCGTGTGTGAATATAGAAATAACACTCAAAGTGTAAGCATAATCATTCAACCAAAACATGCAGCAAGCATAGCCAGAAACAAAAGGCATATAAGCGCAATTAATCATGAACACACACACACACATACAGTACTACACATACACATAATAAATACAGACGTGCACGCACGCACGCACACACGCACATGCATACACATACACACACACGCATGCATGCACGCCACGCACGCCACGCACGCACACAAATCTCAAAAGACTCCCGTACATACACTAAGTATTTACATACATACAGTTAGTATACATGTGCACGACACATACAGAGATTGGATATCGTCTCTGTTTCTTTTCAGGATTGAAATTCAAAAATAGC
>NC_137606.1:55888037-55893037 GCF_963280865.1 Gymnoscopelus braueri
AGGAGAGAGCACTGAAAATGCATTTTCTGTTTAATAAAGAGCTGGAGAGACATTGGAGACACTTTTTACTGAACAAACACTCTATAACAATGAGTACTATCAGAATATAGAGCTATTTAACACTTATTTTAACCAAAGTAAATCACTTACCCTACCTTTAAATAAGTATAATAAATGGTTAATGGTGCTTTTTTTTATATGGGCTTCAGCGTCTTGCTTAATTGTATCGACTAAAACTATGGCGAAAAATATCTGAAATGCAATATCCGAAATGCATTTCAGTCGACTAAATCAATTGTAGATTCAGTCGACTAAAGTCTTGATGATATTTAGTCAACTAAAACTAGGCTAGAAGGCAGATGACTAAAATATGACAAAATAGATCAAAATGTGCTGTCAAAATCAACACTGACCACAACAACCACAAAAGTGGGTTAAAATATCAGTTCAGCGAGGGGTTTAAATCTTCCATGAACTTGACTTGTTTGACCCAAACACACCACTGCTTCACAAACTCACACACACCGTAACAGGCTTGACTGTTGCACAGACAACAGCTGTGTCTCAGATCAAAAGCACTCTCTATTTCCATGTGGCTACAAACTGTAGCCACAAAAACCACCATGCCCCGGCCCGGTGTACAATGTGCTACAGTAGATAGCCACAAGGAAATAAACCAGATGAAAAGGCCCAACCCGTGATGACAAAGGCTGTTTGTGGGGACTAGAAGTTCGGGCCGCTGCGCGGCCCTCACATCTAGCGTGACGCGTCGTACACTTCGCATCGCAGATCCAACGTACAGCCACCTCACAGTGTGAGCGAGAGTATTGTGTGAAAGTAGGTAGAAGTCGCTTATAATATTGGGACATGGCAACACTGGTGAAAAGTAAGGCAAATTCGCTTATAATCAGAGGACATGGCAACGCTGAGTGTCCTGTGCGCCTCTCTTTCTCTGTCCCTGTGTGTCTGTCCCCCTGTCTGTCGAATAAGGTTCGGTCCCACATAGAAGAGCCTAGTTGGGTTCCACCTAGGGCCCAGTCCCAGTTGGGACCCACCTCGGTCCCACATAGACTTGTCTAGTTGGGGCCCACCTAGGGCCCAGGTAGAACCCACCTAAAGCCCACATGGGCAACCCAGTGGGGACCCACCTCGGTCTCACATAGACCCCCTGGGAGTCTTGGGACCCCCACGAAACATCGCGGACCCCTTCTGAACCCTGCAAAACATCACAGACCCCTTCGGACCCCTGCGAAACATCACAGGGGTCCCTGGAGACCCTTGGGGGTCCCTGGAGACCTAGTGTGGTCTAGCTCTGAGATTAATGGAGTACAAAGGGAGAAAAAACGAAAGGGAAAGATGCAAACGAATTGTGTGTGTGCATTGCTTGTTGGTCGCGCAACCTGGCAACCCTGGGCTGAGGCAGACAACACATGGCGAACAGCGAACATGTCGCTCGCGCACCCAGGCAGACACAGACACGGTGAAGGAAAACGGGAAACTGTGAAGCCACAGAGGTTGTGCAAGAGGTTGCACATGAACTCTGCAGCCGCACTGAGGCGCTCCAACGCAAACACTGTGACATTAAGCTTCACACAACGAACATGAGCACAACAATTCGAATGGGATTATATAGAGGAGAACTGACAGCTCTACTGTGTGTCCGTGTGTCTCTTCCCCCCCCCCCACACACACACACACACACACACACACGCGCTCCTTGTCTCTCTCTCTCTCCCTCCCTCCCTCTTTCCCTCTTTCTCTCGCGCTCTCTCTCACCCTCTCTCTCTCTCTCTCTCTCTCTCTCTCTCTCTCTCTCTCTCTCTCTCTCTCTCTCTCTCTCTCTCTCTCTCTCTCTCTCTCCCTCTCTGTCTGTTAGAGCCATATGAAATCCTTTTTTTTTTTTCCCAATTCCGTTGTATTTTTTCCAAAATTCCGTTTTTTCCATTTTAATATTTCTGAATTCTGTATTTTGCTTTTTATACTCATTTTTACCATAAAGAAAGTGTCTGGTAAGTGGAAAGGAATAAATGTCCACAATTTAATAAGATATATAGTCCATTTAATGTTTAAAGTGCTGCAACACAGAAATACTGTGCAATTCAATTTTAAAGAGAAATAATAATATAAATAATAAACACTCCACCTCAGAGTTTTTCTCTTATAAGGGGTCATCATCATTACTTGACTTGGGTTTTGAAAATAGGCTTGCTATTTTCTGTTGAACTGCAGCAGGCTTCAGAATCTTTTTTGGTGGCATTTTACACCACTAACATTAATCTTTTATTTGTAATTGACGTTTGTTTAGTTTTTTTTTTCAAATGCGTTTACCCATAGAATCAGGTCTGCTGTCAGGGCACAGAGAAGTCACGTTTCATCGCCGCAGACGGCACTTGTTGTGTGTCACACGCAAAAGCGTTACCCAAAGAATTCGGTCTGAGCAGTGAGCATGCGCAAGATGGCGGCTCCGGTGTATTAGTTGTATCGTCTTTCTAAGACGATTTCTACGTGGATGTTATTGTTTATAAAGTAGGATAAAGTAGGATGTGGCCATGCAAAATGGTGGTGTTCCGTGGATTTGTAAAATTATTTTGATTAATTCCCAAGGCAACAGCGCGAGGCTGTTCTGTCCTCTCTCTCTCCCCCTCTCTCTCTCTCTCTCTCTCTCTCTCTCGCCCTCCCTCCCTCTTTCCCCCTCTCTCTCTCTTTCCCCTGTCCTTCTCTCTCTCTCTCTCTATCTCTGTCTCTCTCTCCCCCTCCCTCCCTCCCACGCTCTCGCTCTCTCTCTCCCCCCTCCCTCCCTCCCTCCCTCCCTCCCTCTCTCTCTCTCCCCCCCTCGCTCCCTCCCTCGCTCTCTCTCTCACCCCTCTCTCTCTCTCTCCCTCCCGTCAAAGGGTGCGCACTGTGTCGCAGATGATTGGCTGTTTAAAAAAGACCTGGCGGAAGTAAATTGCGAGCTGAAATATAGAGCACTTTATGATTATTATAAAAGGAGACACATGTGAAGGTGGAAAATAAAATAGAAGTCTTTATATACTTTTGCATGAGCGATTTTTGTAGCAAGTTGGGAGAGAAGTGGAGCAGTGCTTTGGCCGTGAGTTGTTCCTAAGAGGTTGAGGTTCCAAAAGGGACACCTCTCTGTTTGAGTGGTGAGATGACTGATTTCCCACACTTTTTAGTTTGAGACCCAAAGGAGAAATTTGATGTCTCCCTACTGGGACCCAAACCCGTGAAAATAGCAGATATACAAGCTCACAACGCGTTGCATCGCGTGTAACAACAGAGAATACCTTTTTTATTTTATTACCATAATCAAACACACTGAAGATACCATAACAAAACACCAAACAAGCCAGAACTAACCCAAACTAAATAAAATCCCTCTGTAGTGAGACAAGAGAAAGAAAAAAAATACTATTGTATATCGTCTCTGTCGGGTGGAAACCTCTCTTACGTCCAAAATGTTTACTTTTCAGGATTCAAATTCAAAAACGGCAAAAGTAGCAGATCAACAAGCTCGAAGCGCTTGAGCGCCGCGTTTCGAGCTTGTAGATCTGCTACTTTTGATGCTTTCGTGTGAACTGTAGCATCAACTAGGGCGTTCATTTACGAAACAAAACACAAAAAGTTAACATAAGGAGATAAAGAGGTTTCTGCCCGACAGCAACGATAACACACATCCTCCAGGAGATCGTTATCTCTCAGAGCAGCATACAGTACGCTCTCAGCTCCCAGGCATATATACATAGTTATGGTATTGTATTGCATAAGCAGCTAAATGGCGCATAATTATGCGGGAGTAACGTTTTTTCAAAAAGGCCGCATCGCGTCGCATAATATGCGCATCGCATCGCATAATATGAGCATCGCATCGCATAATATGCGCATCGCATCGCATAATATGAGCATCGCATCGCATAATATGAGCATCGCATCGCATAATATGAGCATCGCATTGCATAATATGAGCATCGCATCGCATAATATGAGCATCGCATCGCATAATATGAGCATCGCATCGCATAATATGCGCATCGCATCGCATAATATGAGCATCGCATCGCATAATATGAGCATCGCATCGCATAATATGCGCATCGCATCGCATAATATGAGCATCGCATCGCATAATATGCGCATCGCATCGCATAATATGAGCATCGCATCACATAATATGAGCATCGCATCGCATAATATGAGCATCGCATCGCATAATATGCGCATCGCATCGCATAATATGAGCATCGCATCGCATAATATGAGCATCGCATCGCATAATATGCGCATCGCATCGCATAATATGAGCATCGCATCGCATAATATGAGCATCGCATCGCATAATATGAGCATCGCATCGCATAATATGAGCATCGCATCGCATAATATGAGCATCGCATCGCATAATATGAGCATCGCATCGCATAATATGAGCATCGCATCGCATAATATGCGCATCGCATCGCATAATATGAGCATCGCATCGCATAATATGAGCATCGCATCGCATAATATGCGCATCGCATCGCATAATATGCGCATCGCATCGCATAATATGAGCATCGCATCGCATAATATGAGCATCGCATCGCATAATATGAGCATCGCATCGCATAATATGAGCATCGCATCGCATAATATGCGCTTCGCATCGCATAATATGCGCTTCACATCACATAATATGCGCATCGCATCGCATAATATGCGCATTGCATCGCATAACATGTGCATTGCATAATATGCGCATCGCATAGCATAATATGCGCATCGCATCGCATAATATGCGCATCGCATCGCATATTTCCGGATTTTTCGCAACTTTTCGCATATCGCATATTTCGCATATTGCCGCATATTTCACAACTTTCCGCATATTTCGCAACTTCCCACAATTTCACAGCATAAAATTGAAAAAAAAAAACTGTTGTTTCATTGCAAAATCCAGGATTTTAGCCCGCATAATCAAGAGTTTTAGCCCGCATAATCAAGGATTTTTGCCCGCGTTT
>NC_137606.1:55900537-55958037 GCF_963280865.1 Gymnoscopelus braueri
GAGTCAAAGTCTGGAGTGACTTCAATGTCAAGGTTTGGCAGCATCAAGACTGTTTGCAACATTACGCAAAACTAAGTATCAGCCTGGCCCAATGTGATTCAAGGCCTAGCTTGAAAGGGAGAAAAAGATAAATGGCAAATTGTGTGCTTCCATATACTGTAAGCTATACAAAGAAGTATCTCTTCAGACAACATTAAATTACATGCATTACACCAAAACCACACACACACACACACACACACACACACACACACACACACACACACACACACACACACACACACACACACACACACACACACACACACACACACACACACACACACACACACACACACACACGTTTTGTGTTTTATGTTTGCTGTCACTGAGCCTGTTGAACACGGTTATGGATCACTAAGCTAATGGCCATCAGAGAGAGAGAGAGAGAGAGAGAGAGAGAGAGAGAGAGAGAGAGAGAGAGAGAGAGAGAGAGAGGGAGAGAGGGAGAGAGACAGACAGAGATGGAGAGATAGATTGAGAGAGATAGAATGAGAGAGAGAGAGTGAGAGAGACACATGAGAGAGAGAGAGTCAGACTGCTAGACTGTTGGTGTGGTGGTGTGTGTTGTGTTGTGGTCAGAACATGCTCTATTCTCTCTGTCATCATAGCCTGCTGCAGCCAATAACACTGCTGCTGCCCACAAAGACACACACACACACACACACACACACACACAGCTTGGCTGTGTGTGTGCGTGCATGCGTGCGTGCGTGAGAGACAGATAGAGAGAGAATTAGGTGTAATCAACAGCATGTGTGTGTGTGTGTGTGTGTGTGTGTGTGTGTGTGTGTGTGTGTGTGTGTGTGTGTGTGTGTGTGTGTGTGTGTGTGTGTGTGTGTGTGTGTGTGTGTGTGTGTGTGTGTGGCACACACTGCCTGACAGAGACAATTATGCCAACTGGTTGTGTCTACATTTTAAGGACACGAGTAGCAGCCTACATTTGCAGATAAGCGCGCGCGCACGCACACACACACACACACACACACACACACACACACACACACACACACACACACACACACACACACACACACACACACACACACACACACACAAACCTTGGGAACTGGGTGTACTCTCCCTTTCTTTGTGTGACCCCAGTGTGTATTATCATAATGACCCGGGCATGTTTGGAGTAAAGTGGGCCCCCCTCTGATGTACATGATTGCCATGAGGCACAGACAAGAAAATATGTCCGTGTTTGTGTGCAATGTACAAGTACCCCCCCCCCCCCCCCGCGCCAGGGGAGCGCTCTGTGGATGTGTCTATATAGAGTACAGACGCCCAGACACTGTGGTAGTGGGCAGCAGCTACTCAGTGGTGGAAAAAGTACTCAATTTTTTACTTAAGTAAAAGTATCAATACTGCAATGTAGAAGTACTCCGTTACAAGTAAAAGCCCGGAATAAAAAATTCACTTGAGTAAAAGTACAAAAGTATTGGCATCAAAATGTACTTAAAGTACCAAAAGTAAAAGTCCTAAAATGTTTGAAAATAGCTGATCTACAAGCTCACAACGCGTCGCGATGCGACGCGTTGTGAGCTTGTAGATCTGCTATTTTCAAATAGCCTAGGTATAAATAGGGCTAAAGTTATTAGTGTATGTTTTATAATATAATAATTTATATCTGCAAAGTAACTAAAGTTTTCAAATAATTGTAGTGGAGTAATAGTACAATATTGTCCTCAGAGATGTAGTGAGTAGAAGTAAAAGTATTGGATATTGGAAATACTCAAGTAAAGTACAATTACCTCAAAACGTTACTTAATTACAGTACTTAAGTAAATGTACTTAATTATTTTCCACCACTGCAGCTACTTTACCACTGCACCACCCGAGCCACGCAAACGGGGGTAGCTTTTGGTGTCAGTGGTCCAGGTCCGCCGCTCGGTCAAGAGGTTGCCTAAAGCGTTGAAATTTCACCGCCAGAAAGTGTGTGTTCACCCATTAAGACCTGGAACGCATCTGTGTCATTTTTTGATTTGAGCTAAACAAGCATATTTTACACTTTTGGCTATTCAAAAATAGCAGATCTACAAGCTCGTAAGTGCCGCGCTACGAGCTTGTATATCTGCTATTTTTTTAAATCGAGAACATTTTGTGCAAATCTTTGAATATATGTATTTTTTAAAGCGAACATTTGTAACTCAAATCTTTGCTTCTGGTGGTCCATGGAACAACATATTTGAGATGGGGGTCCGCGGCCAAATACATATACATTTTGGGGTCCTTGACATTAAAGAGTTTGAAAACCACTGACATACAGTAGCAACATAGGTTTAAAAAAAAATAAAAAAATTAGAACTGATTTAGAAGACATTTTGTAGAATCGGCTTCAGGTCTTAATGGGTTAAAGGTGCTGTGAGTGATTTTGTTTGGTACAAAAAAACAAAATGTTCTTTGGCAAAAAAGTTAAAGCTCTATATTCCGATAGTAATCATTGATAGAGTGTTTGTTCAGTAACAGGAGTCTCCATGTCTCTCCAGCTCTTTAGTAAACAGAACACACATTTTCAATTTCATCCAGAGATGAAAGTGTTTGAGTTATTATAACTTGCCACATTAAGGATAAACTTTGAGCTTCTTCTTCTTTTTTTTGCCCTGTTTCTGTAGTTGTTTATTTGGGCTTTGCTTCAGTTTAACCACTTTAATCCTATGCACATTAGCTAGCAGATCTACAAGCTCACAACGCCTCGAGAGCTTGTAGATCTGCTATTCAAAACAATAAACTCTGGGAATGTTTTTGAATCATTTTACAACACAAATCTCGTATGTCCTTGGCACAACATATTTTCTGAATGGGGGGGGGGGGGTCCGTAGCCAAATACATATTAATTTGGGGGTCCTTGAAATGAAAATTATTTAGAATCACTGCTCTGCTCTCTCTCTCTAAGACAACGTTAGACAATAAACAGCCCTGTGCCTGAACAACCCTATGGTCGCGTATTATTTTGGGGCAAAGACCTGGCTGCTTCATAGACCTGGACTAGCCCTGAAACATGACTGTCATACCATGACAGTCATGGTGCCGAGTCCCCCTGGTCTAAAGTTGTGTTCTATTTTTTCACATTGCCATCTCTCACATAAACATAAACGTTCAGATTTCAAATATAAAGTGCTTACCACCGAGCCACGGATGTTACAAGGCGATGCGGACCGCGATGAGTCCCCGTATCTCCCGTATTGTTCAATAAAAAGCATTTTAATCCCATCGCCAGCCATTTTCTTTTTTCTTTTTTTTTTGTTTTGTAATGTATCAGAGTGCAATACACCTCCCAACCATTAGTGTCGCATGGTTGAAAGTATCGGAGACAATTTGGAGAAAATGGCCGGCGATGGGATTAAAATGCTTTTTATTGAACAATACGGGAGATACGGGTACTCATCGTGGTCCGCATCGCCTTGTAACATCCGTGGCTCGGTGGTAAGCACTTTATATTTGAAATCTGAACGTTTATGTTTATGTGAGAGATGGCAATGTGAAAAAAATCGAACACAACTTTAGACCAGGGGGACTCGGCACCATGACGCTTGTATACAAGCGTCATGTGAACCATGGCTAGACCTGGACCACAATGGAAACAAGTCTCCAGGACTTTTTTTGTTATCCTTTTAGCCTTAATGTCATACTGCAGTGGTTCTTAACCTTTTTAGGCCGCGACCCGGGCCGACCCCCCCAAAATAATCATATTAGGAGTTGAGGCGTTACATTTAGTTTGACTCAGTTCCACAGATAAATATTGTAAAAACAGCAGATGTACAAGCTCACAATGCGAGGCGTTGTGAGCTTGTAGATCGGCTATTTTCCCAACTTTACTTACTATTTGATGCAGTATAATGGTCTTTTTTCTTTCCCCCTTTTTTTGGTATTAAAAGGGTCTTAAAGGTCCTTAAAAGACCTGGAACGCGTCTGTGTCACTTAAGATTTCTTTGGCTATTCAAAAATAGCAGATCTACAAGCTCATAGTGCGGCACCGAGTGCCGCGCTATGAGCTTGTAGATCTGCTATTTTTGAAAAATCTTGAAAAAAAAGTTTTTTTTCCAAAAACTGTTAGGATTTAGATTTTTTTTTTAGAATTGCCTCAGAATCGCCTCAGGGTTAAATTGTCACTTCACTGTCCTCTGGGGACCCCCCCCCCCCCCCCAAAAAAAATCACGTAATAACCCCTGTCTTAACCACGTGCTGTTTACATTTCTGACTAATAAAGTATTCAATGGGGGGGAAGAAAAAATAAATAAAAATCTGTCAAACTACTGACCGTGGGTGAGGTGAGTCTCTTCAGGCTCTCTCCCAGTGAGTCCAGGTTGACCCTCTTCCTCCGGGTGGTCCGCTTGTTGACGCTGCTGCTGACCGAGGAGGACCCCCGCCCCGGCTGGCCCTGCTCCTCTCCGGAGGGGAGCCGCCTGTCCCCACCAGCGGCGGCCGGGCTCCTGCCGTTCCACAGCTGGGAGGAGGAGGAGGAGGAGGTGTTGGTGTTGGTGTTGGAGAAGGAGAAAGAGAAGGGACAGCCTCCTCCTCCTCCTCCTCCTCCTCCTCCTGAGCCGGAGGAGCGAAGGCTCTCCTCCGTCAGAGGTTCTCCTGGTGACGATCCCCCGTCGCCACCGCCACCGGTGCTGCTGCTGCTGATGATGCCGGGGGACTCCAGCCCGCAGTCTGAGCCCACCGAGCTGCTGAAGGACTCCGAGGAGATCTTGCGCGAGGAGGACATGATGGTGGTGGAGGAGGAGGAGGTGGTGATGGAGGAGAGGACCAGGGTGCTGGAGGTGATGGTGGTGATGATGAGGCAGACGCCGGTTCTGTAGAACGGGCCACGTCGGGCACACACATCAGAGTGGGGTGGTGTTTGGGGGGGGGGGGGGTAGAGGGGATAGGCTTGCAGGGAGAGGGGCAGGAGGGGGGAGAGAGAGAGAGAGAGAGAGAGAGAGACACACACAGCAAGAGAGAGAAACAGGGATAAATAGAGACAGAGAGAGAGAGAGAGAGAGAGAGAGAGAGAGAGAGAGAGAGAGAGAGAGAGAGAGAGAGAGAGAGAGAGAGAGAACGTAGGCTACACTAATGGCACGCACACATTGTTTAAGCAGTGACAGCTATCATTCCCAACGGATGCCGCTCAGCTGCACCATCCGAATAAAAAATAAATAAAAATGGAAATAATATTTCATAAACGGTGGATGACATATGGGTGAGCCGCGGCGTGCGCTGCCTTTAAAACAAACAGCCTGCTATATTAATACTCCAAAAATACACATGTAAAAATAAACCCGATAAGAAGCGGTTCCGCAGAGAGCTGTTTGACGGGCTTCAAGGGTTAGTAAGAAAATAAAACATATTCCACTGTATGGAGGATGATGCACTGAAGCAGAATGTCATCATATCGTGTCTTCTTCTGATGGGTCCCTCAGGTCAGATATTATAGGAGCTTCTCCTCCTCTCCTCCTCCAGCTTCTCCTCCGATCTGTCCTCCTCCAACAACTTCTCATGTTTCCATCATCTCCACAATGTCACCAGCATGATGTCGCCGTGTGTGTGTGTGTGTGTGTGTGTGTGTGTGTGTGTGTGTGTGTGTGTGTGTGTGTGTGTGTGTGTGTGTGTGTGTGTGTGTGTGTGTGTGTGTGTGTGCAGCTTGGAGATGAGGTGAGCTGAATGAACGGGTCAGTGAAAGCGTTCAGCTACACGCGAGATGTTCTTCTCACGGTGTCCGTCCACCGACCGACCGACTGACTGAATACTGTGAGAGGAGCTGAGTGTTGGGAGGGAGGCTGCACACACGCATCACTGTGCTGTTTCCATCCCCTCTGCACGGTAGGACCAATCACGGTGTGGTCTCTCTCTCTCTCTCTCTCTCTCTCTCTCTCTCTCTCTCTCTCTCTCTCTCTCTCTCTCTCTCTCTCTCTCTCTCTCTCTCTCTCTCCCTCTCTCACACACACACACACACACAGTGTGTCATCATAGCGCCGCAGACAAATCAAAACATCACTGAAAGGCAGAAGATTTCATACTTAAAGAAAACAAAGAAAAAGAAAGGTGCCCTCGGAGGGCATATCTTCGCCAGGCTGGGTTGCCTATAGTCAGGTCTAGCCTACACAGGGGAGGGGGGGCGGGGGGGGGAGAAAACGCCTGGCCAAAGATGAAAAAAAAAAAGGGACCAGACTAGTGCAAGTCATGGTGCTGAAATACTGTCAGTGGAGCTGCTGAAATTGCTGCTCAAAATTAGTGCCAAAATGCACCCCCACCCCACTAATGGAGCAAACTTTTTCTGCCTGTTATAGCGCCACCATGAGGCCATTTAAAAAAACATTTGGATTAGTTGGGCAGGCATCCACGCAGCCAGACGAAAACATAATCTCAGCAGAGACAAATACAGACCTACGTGGACTTCTTTGTGATAGCCCTATAACATAGGCTATATGCTATTAAATTGAACGGATACAGATTTAAGGTTGTTTGAACTCTAGTCTTTTAAATGCATTATTGAGTGAAAGGGGGCCAAAGACTGCATTTAAGTTGCAGATTGAGTTGTATTTGCACATAATCTCCCAAACCTGACATCTCAGCGTTGTTGCACTTGTAGGGCTATCTGGAGTCCAAAACACATTTATTTGCTATTTAGTCTGTCGGAAATCTTGTTTAGCAGTCGCTGGCCCCGGCTGGAATCTGACCAGAGGCTCTTTAATGCATGTCATCCCCTCTCTGGTCACTGTCTCTGTCTGGAATAAAAGCATCAAATGCCAAAATAAATCTCTAAAAAACAATCAGCCTAATGCAGCGGCGTCTTGATATCACAGACATGAATAGTTGCTGAGCGAGCGTGCTGGATTTGAACATAACAAATGTTTGGGGATTTTGTCCCTGCAGACATCCCTGCATACCTGTACACACACACACACATACACACATATATATATATATATATATATATATATATATATATATATATATATATATATATCATAGGCCTATATTATTTCAAAATACTTTTAAAAGGATTTAGACAAGGATTTTTCAAAAGTTTTTCAAAAATGTAAAACAAGAAATGACACAGTCATACCAGCTTGTGGCTAACCCCCTTTTTCTATGTGTTCTAATAACAAAAGTATTTGTTTTCCCAATCAGACAGTATGGCAACATTGTCTGCCTTGCTTTCATTGTTCTCAAGGCGAAAAACTAACCATATCACTCTCTGCCTTTCAAGCATATTCAAGGCACAAAAGTACCATATGTCATTGCTATGTGCTACCTGCTAGCCCCAAACTCCGATGGAATTGATAGTTTTAAACTCTGTAAAGAGATCTAAAATGTTATGCTTACATCGACAACAACACTGACTGATTCAGTCACTCAGTGCAGTGATGGCACAACACCGCAGTTCAGAGTATTATGGGAAAGTATTGCGGACTCCCCATTGGCTTAAAGGACAGACAATGATGAAAAAGTGACGGAAAAGGACGACTTGTTACAGCGAGTGAATATAGATCAGCTGTGCAAGCAAGCTGGTAAAAATCCAACAATTCCCATAAATAAATACACTTAAAAAAACGGTTAAGAAGTATTGAAAAGAGCAGATCTAAGCTTACAACACGGCGCCAAGAAAACATCAAGAACTGGAAATTAAAGGGAAACAAACATTGCTCATTGCTAAGACTTAATAATAGGTTACATATTCCTGGACACTAACGCAATAGACACACACCCCATCTGGTCTAGTTTCATCAATTATCTCCAATCAGAACTCAGTGATTATCCTTGCGTGCACGCACGCACGCGCACACACACACACACACACACACACACACACACACACACACACACACTCTCTCTGCCAATTGTTGTGAATTTATTACCCATTTATCCCTCCCTTCCTCCCTCTCATGGAGATTTTCACAAACAAATATACGCACACGCACGCACGCACACGCACGCGCGCACACACACACACACACACACACACACACACACACACACACACACACACACACACACACACACACACACACACACACACACACACACACACACACACACACACACACACACACACACACACACACACAACTTTATGGTTATAATGATACCTTATGATATAGGACACGAAAAGCCAACATTAACATTTCAAATGGCAACCTTTGATTGACTGGTGATATAAACTTGATTCACACAAGGAATTAACAATCAGTACTCTGTCTTGATTGCAGCTACCAGACCTTCAATGTGCTCATATTGTCATCAGTAGGGTGTGCAACAGTTAATCGATTATAATGTATACCTTTTGAAAATAATCAATAGAAAAATACTGAAAACAGCAATACATACTCACAAAGTGTCACATCGTAATGTGGTTTGAGCTTGTAGATGACTACCCTTGGATCAAGAGGCTCATCGGTCATCAGTGGTGTAAAGTAACTAAGTACATTTACTCAAGTACCGTACTTAAGTACAATGTTGAGGTATTTTTACTTTACTGGAGTATTTCCAATTGCCAATACTTTTACTTCTACTCCACTACATCTCAGAGGCAAATATTGTACGTTTTACTCCACTACAATTATTTGAAAACTTTAGTTACTAGTTACTTTGTAGTTTTTGATTATTATTGCAAAACATACATTAACCACTTCAGCCCTATATACATTTCGGCCATTTGAAAATAGCCGATCTACAAGCTCACAATGTGTCGCTCTGCTATTTTCAAAAGCCAAGGATACATTTGAAAACTTGTGAAATGGGACATTCTGCATAATGAGTACTTTGTACTTTTGGTACTTTAAGTACATTTTGATACCAATACTTTTGTACTTTTATTCAAGTAAATTTAGAATTTCGGACTTGTACTTGTAACAGAGTATTTATACATTGCAGTATTGATACTTTTACTTAAGTAACAAATGTGAGTACTTTTTCCACCACTGTCGGTCATAATGATATGACCGTCTTGGATTTAGTTCAAAATAGTCTTTGCACTTTCGCACTTGGGGTCTGCACATCTACATTAAGGTTCAGATTTGCTTACCCCATGGCCATGGATGTTACAATTATGTACTGCCCCTAAGTACCCGTGTGATCCAAATTGTTCAATGTTGTTATAATGTATCAGAGTGCAATACACCTCCCAACCGATAGGGTCGCAAAGTTGAAAGCTTACTGAGAAAATCTGACATAGATGTACGGACCCCAAGTGCGAAAGTGCAAAGACTATTTTGAAATTCCAAGACTAGTCTTGAATCAAGGCTAGAAGATGACGTGTAACTTTTGTGCGACACTGTTGTATGAGTATAAAATATGCCTTAAGTGACGATTATTAAAACATCTTTAACAATTTGGTCTTGTTGATTAGTTTATAATAGTATAAGAAATAAGAAAAACATGTAATAAGAAAGACGCTGATTATTTGATTCATCAAAAAAAAAGAAAATGGTCAGAGAGACATGGACATAATAACATGTCACACCCAAGCACCATCTAATTTTAAATCGAGCTAACACCCACACACACACACACACACACACACACACACCCGCTGTGGTAATTTCCTGGAGGTGACTTCTAATTCAGTTGGCTTTCTGGAGCAGCGTGGCCTGGCCTTAATTGACTGCAGACAATGTGTCTTTCTCCTTCCTAGACACTCTCTCTCTCACACCCCAAGACACAGACCTACGCACGCACACGCACACACGCGCACACACACACACACACACACACACACACACACACACACACACACACACACACACACACACACACACACACACACACACACACACACACACACACAGTCACTTTTAGCTTATCTGTCCGTATGTCTCTAGCAATCAGCCTGCCATCCATCAGTGATATAGTGGACATTTAATAAAGCGGACACCACAAAGGAATATAGATAATGTTCCTGTGGAGATAAGCTTACAGGCAGACGCAATACTGGGTCCTCCTGGCTGCCGGCCAATTAGAGCCTAACACAGACATGGCGATAGCTCTATCTGTTAGCGTAGCGCAATCATGCTATGAGCATGACTAGAGAGGCCACTTCCTGGTGTAATGTCCTTCTAGGTACATATATATGTTATGGAATTCAAATGACGTTATGCTGTACAGCAAGGGTTCTCAAACTTTTTCAATTTCAGGCGCTCGGGTGGGAGAAAGTGCCTGCAGTGGTGGAAAAAGTACTCGCATTTGTTACTTAAGTAAAAGTATCACTACTGCAATGTAGAAATACTCTGTTACAAGTGAAAGTCCGGAATTAAAAATGTACTTGAGTAAAAGTATTGGCATCAAAATGTACTTAAAGTACCAAAAGTAGATAGTACTCATTGTGCAGAATGTCCCATTTCACAAGTTTTCAAATATAAAATGTATAAAATCTTTTGAAAATAGCCGATCTACAAGCTCACAATGCGTCGTGTAGTGACGCATTGTGAGCTTGCAGATTGGCTATTTTCAAATGGCCGAAATGTATATAGGGCTGAAGTGGTTAATGAATGTTTTGTAATCTACAAAGTAACTAAAATGTAAATCTACAAAGCAACTAGTAACTAAAGTTTTCAAATAATTGTAGTGGAGTAAAAGTATAATATTTGCCTCTGAGATGTAGTGGAGTAGAAGTAAAAGTACTGAAAATTGGAAATACTCCAGTAAAGTAAAAAATACCTCAAAAGTGTGCTTAAGTAGTACTTGAGTAAATATACTTAGTTACTTTACACCACTGGGTGCCTGCCCATCACCGCGGAGGCCGGGGGTTCGAATTCACCCTTCTGGCTTTGTCCAATGTCTGTACAGTACAAACACAATTGGCCCGTGTTCAGGGGAGGGAAGGGTGATAATTGTCACTGCATGTAATCCTACGGGCTGGGGGCGGCACCTGTCAGCAGTGGTGTAAAGTAACTAAGTAGATTTACTTAAGTACTTAAGAACTGTACTTAAGTAAAACATTTTGGTATTTGTACTTTACTTGAGTATTTCCAATTTCCAATACTTTTACTTCTACTCCACTACATCTCAGAGGCAAATATAGTACTTTTACTCCACTACAATTATTTGAAAACTTGAGTTACTAGTTACTTTTCAGATATAAATTATGATATTATAAAACATACATTAACCACTTTAGCCCCATTTTTATACATAGGTTATTTGAAAATAGCCGATCTACAAGATCACAACGTGTCGCGATGCGACGCGTTGTAAGCTTGTACATCTGCTATTTTCAAATATTTTAGTATTTTTACTTTTGGTACTTTAAGTACATTTTGATGCCAATACTTTGGTACTTTTACTCAACTACATTTTGAATTCTAGACTTTTACTTGTAATGGAGTATTTCTACATTGCAGTATTGATACTTTTACTTAAGTAAAGAATTTGAGTACTTTTTCCACCACTGCCTGTCTGCAAGGAGTGTTGGGCGGGAGGAGTGGGACGGAGGTGCTATGTCCTCCCAGTGGGGGCTCCTCACTGGGAGGTCAGTTTTACAGATTACAACAGCAGTGACAACACACACATGTGTGTGTGTGTGTGTGTGTGTGTGTGTGTGTGTGTGTGTGTGTGTGGGAGGAGGCATAACGACTATACATTGGAGAGAACATTGAGTAAAAAAACAAAACATAAAGGATCCCAATAACTTTGAGAGTGTACACATGGAACCAAATGGACACCATTTGGTTCCATTTGTACACTCTCAAGAGTTACAGACCTGTAAGGGTTTATAAAGGAACCTTGAGGGTCCCTCGACCACTTTTAGAACCACTGTTTATAGATGGGTTTCCGCGCGACGTCATCACAGAGCAGAGTGCGCAATCTGCGCATGCCTAGAACGAACCGGAAGCGCACTTCACTCTGTTGTTGTGTTCGGGATTTAGATAGGCATAATGCTGCTATTTTAGACATAATAGGCATAATGCTGCTATTATATACAAACAGATCCAACTTCCGACAAATCATTTTTATTGAGTAAAGAAGATATTACAAACTGCATAATTTAATCTACTTTCATTAAACCCGGTGAAGACCATTTCTTTTATGAATGTACATTTGACTAGAGCTGCTGCGGGTAATAGCGCCCTCTATAGGCTCACCCCTCCACTGCGCGCGCATCATCCTCTCATGTTTACAAACAGGAAACCCATCTATAGTTATTGAAAGTCCAAGCCGTCCGAGGTGTGCATCATCTTAACAAGTTAGGGTCTAATCTTTAGGGTACTTTTACTTTACTTGATTTTTTGATACTATAAAACATCCACTCCGCTATATCTCAGAGGCAACTATTGTACTTTTGACCCTATACACAACAATTATTTGAAAACTTTAGTCACTAGTTACTTTCCAGACGTGTATTCCCCGTCTGGGTTTGTGCTGCTTTAAAAGCTGTGTACACTATAGTGTTCCACTGTTAGATCCTCATGTCCTGTAAATCTGTTTTCCAGGTATTAAGCTTATAGAGTTTGAGGATTTTGAAGAGAACAATGACACAAGATAATAGATTTCTGCCGTTATTTCCCTTCCAAAGGGTTTTTTCAACCAATGCTTTCTCCAACATAGATAGGGGAGGGGCCAGCATGGATTGGCCCTGGTTACAGTATAGCTCCAATTTAAAGCTCCTAGTTGCAAATATGAACCCATAAAAGGGCTTTTGACGGATTTCATACTTAATGACAAGCTCCTCAAATGATTCAATATTCCTATTATGGCTTCCAGAAACATCCTTAAGAAACAGTCTGAGCTCACAAAAGAAATGTTTTCTCCATTTACCAGCAGCAGCAGTCTGACAAACGGACGCGTTTCGGCTCCTCAGGCCTTATCAGTGTTTGAACCGCCTGGGCGGATGTGACACATTCACACTGTACAGCATTGATGACCATGCAGACTTGTGCAAAATGAGTTCAAATCCATTTAGATAGCATGATATTTAGACAGATGCTAGGTTCTTGGTGTATCTGCGATCCTAGTTTACTGATCTACACTGTCTCTCTGCATTTGATGTATGTGTTTACCCTGCTTATTGTAAGTCACTCTGGATAAGAGTTAAATGCTAAATGCCTACATTGTAAATTGTATAGCTGTTTGCAGTAGTTAACTATGCCGATACAATACACAATATAATAACAGTGTGAAAACACATCAATGACATATAGAAAAATGAATATAAACATAAAGTAGGGTAATGCTGGAATTTAAAAAAAGATTAGAACTTCTCACAAATTACAAATCCACAAGAGTAAAGTCAATTATTAAACTAAAATAAATATTCCTCAATTGTCCTTACCCCCTTGTCAGCCCACAGCTTAAATCCCCCCATCAGCTCTGCCTGGCACAAAGTGAGTATTTTCCCAAATATGGGGTGAAAACAGGAGAGGAAGGAAGTTTCTCCCAGATGTTTTTTAACCTCATACCAGACAACAATCATATGTTTAACTATAGGATTAAACGCGTTTTCTTTTGAGGTTTTTAGGCGTGTCTGGAAGGAAACGATAACCCTCAGGAGCTTGACTCAATAGCATGCGGAATTGTCTGCTGCATGTGAAGTAAAACATTAATGCTCTTAATTGAGCTGCCCAATAGTAATACCATATCATCTGTAATCCTGCCCTATCGTAGGGGACAAACGGAGCCTGGGGTATCCATTATTCCAAATAAAATCATTAAAACATTTTCTTTGTTCTCGAAAATACATATATTCATTTTGAATATGTTATACCAACCAGAGAAATAGAAAGAGTTGATTATATATTAACCGTATTAGAAATATCGGTTAATCTGGGAACAATTTGCATGAATATAGCATTATTATTATTATTATTATTATTATTATTATTATTATTACCCTTATTATTATTATCTTGTTATATTGTATTGTATAGTTAGCACAGTCTCTGCTGAGCATGTCCCACCAACATTGCACTGCTTCTATCTGAATGAGTGAGAGACAAATAAACCCCTCTTGATTCTTAATTTAAGTGGTTAAAAGATCTAAATAAAGATGTTCTTTATTTAGATCACAGAGTGTCAAGAGACAGGAAGCTGAGGGAAGAGAGAGCAAAAAACCTCAGCGTTCAAACAGTTTGAACACTTATTTGAGCCGCATTTTATTTTCAGCTATTCGAAAATAGCTGATCTACAAGCTCACAAGCTTGTAGCTTTTGAGGACAAAGTGGTGGTTCTTGTCGTGAAAGTGTGGTATGCAACAAATAACTCAGGCTTGGGGGGTTGAATGATGAACCAAATGATGCCACTGGGAAAGCTTATTTTCTGAGTCGAAACGCTGCCAATCCCGTCATCAAATATCCTGAGGGAGATATTATTTTCATCGACCAGTCAAGAAGACTCTTGACAATAATGTTGATTTGAATGTGAACTAATTCTTCTTCTTCTAAGAAAAAAATAACCTGTGTTCCAGTTGAGCCAATGTAGTTATTTAGTCACAAGCTCTTGGTAGGAGATATATTGGGCCCTATCTTGCAACTACGATTTTTTTTTATATTTTGAAAACCATTTTAAAATATTGAAAATAGCCGATCTACATCGACGTGTGGTGAACTTGAAGATCGGCTATTTTCACTATTTAAAAAATGTTTTTAAAAAGAGTCAAAAATGCGGAATAAGTTTAAGAATACGGGGTAAGGTTATGGGCAAGATAGGACCCTGCGTAGCGCTATAATAGGTTCCAGCACTCATTTGTCCCTCAGTCAATCACACTCCTCAATAATCTCCTTCCTGAGGGGGTGGACAGCAGGGTAGAAGGTTTTGAGGTGTTGCTAAGGTGGTGATCTTGTACACTATAGGTACTGTATGTTGGCTGGGGTGATATATTATGGTGACATATTATGCTGGACGGTTGGCCTAAATGACTGTGAATGATGTTAGGTGTTGTACATGTGTCTCACGTGTGTCTTATTGTATTGTATTGTATTGTATTGTATTGTATTGTATTGTATTGTATTGTATTGTATTGTATTGTATTGTGTATGAAATGCAGCTGGTCCTTGTCTCCAAGACAAATTTCTCCCCGGAGACAAGATAAAGTAACCTTGAACCTTGAGTGCTCTACCGACTGAGCTATCAGGAGTTTGGATAAAGAATGATGGTAATGTATTAGCCCCCACTTAGGTCTGATTGAGACCAAAATAACAGATGGTTTACGCTGTACTTATTAAATTATTAGTACCTGACATGAAAATTTACAATAAATCCATAAAACTATGAAATCCGAGTACATGACAGAGAGGGAGGAAGTGACTTGAGTGCTTCACGGAGGAGACAGGATTTGTGGTGGCATTTCATCACAGTCAGGGAGCATAAAGGCTGGAGCACACATACATTCTGCATAAATGAGTAAATGGACTTTTACTTAAAGGGATATTTTCACTTTCAAACATGCTTGGGATCATGTCCTCTACTCATGGCTTCTGTGAGCACCCCAGACAGTGTTTAAGTTGCTTGATTCGTCATTTACAGTAGATATTTGATATTAATGTTATCAGACACGTTCCTTTCCTATACAAACCCATTGTAACTTCAAACTACATTTTAACCACGTTAGATTCATCGAAAACACCTGTCCTTGGTTCTGGTGACTCATACTGCCCTTATAATGTGTGTTTTTTCAATTACTTTTTTCATTAATTTGTCTGGGGTGGGTGCTCACAAAAGCCAAGTGAAACATGTTTGAAAGTGAAATATCTGTTTAAGTTAAAAAAATACAAATTAAATTGGAGTACTGGCCACCGCTGGCGTATGGTTTCATGTCCCTTTAAGGCAGTTCTCAACCTTTTCTGGATCAGGGCCCACTTACAAATCTTGAAGGCGTTTGCGTACCCACCCATTCGACCACTTAAAGGGATATTTCACTTTCAAAAAAACTTTGGGTCATTTTATCATCTACTCAGGCTTTTGTGAGCCCCCCAGACTGTTTTTAAGTTGCTTGATTTAGTATTTAGATATTTGATATACATTTTATCAGACACGCCCCCTTCCTATACAAACCCATTATAACTTCAAACTCCATTTTAACCATGTTAGATTCATCAAAAACACCCGTCCTTGGTTCTGGTGACTCACCCTGCGCAAGGGGGCCGTGTTTTTTCAATTATCTAAATAATGAATCAGGCAACTTAAAAACGGTCTGGGGGCTCACAAAAGCCTGGGTAGACGATAAAATGACCCAAAGTTTTTTTGAAAGTGAAATATCCCTTTAACATGGCATCTGACCCTTGGGCTGCCGTGTTAAAGGTAGGGTAAGTGATTTGCGTTGGTTAACATAATTGTTAAATAGCTCTATATTCTGATAGTACTCATTGCTATAGAGTGTTTGTTCAGTATTAGGAGTCTCCTTGTCTCTCCACCTCTTTATTAAACAGAAAATGCATTTTCGTTTCAGTTTCAGTTTCATTTCCAATTTTATCCAACCAGGACAGAGAACTCAATCAGGATACAGATTAAACAAGTGAAATTGGAAGTGATGACACTAAGAAATTAGCAGACAAAATTGGAACTGGAACACTATACAAATTAAGCTTAAAAATTGGTACTTTCTCCTGATTGGCTGAGATTTTGACACCTACCGAAAAATTGATTTTCTGTTTATTAAAGAGCTGGAGAGACAGGGAGACATCTGTTACTGAAAAAACACTCTATAGCAATGATTACAATCAGAATATAGTATTTTAACCTTTTAACAAAATACTTTTTGTTTTAACCAAGAAATATCACTTACCCTACCTTTAAGTGGGCCGCGTGCATTCTGGGTGGGCTGCGTGCATTCTCAAATCGTGATTGATGATCAATAATTTGTTTGTCTTCCACCTTTGATCAAAATCAGATCAACTAACATCATATATCACTCTTTTAATCATGTTATATTATCATTAGTTTTAGTGTTTGTTTTGACAATTATTTGGGCCCACTTGCAATCCCCTCGCGGCCCACCAGTGGGCCCCGGTCCACAGGTTGAGAACCAGCATTCTTTAAAAGCCAGTAACATTTAATCATGTGAACTCATGGAATGTGCGGAGATAAGGCCAGGTTCACAGCAAACACATAGATCACTGAGGCCTAAGCTGCTGCTGCCCAGTAAAAAAAAAAAACCTGTGTTCGTTTATTGATTTACCCTTTTGGGTCCAGTTTTACACTCTCAGAGTTAAATCAATACTCAGAAGTTTACTGTGTTTGGTGATCCAGGTGCCTTGGCACAGAGACAGACAGACAGACAGACAGACAGACAGACAGACAGGCCGACCTACACCATCATTCATTTTTACATTCATCCAAGTAACTGACACGCACGCACGCACGCACGCACGCACGCGCACACGCACACGCACACGCACACGCACACGCACACACACACACACACAGAAAAAAAGGTCTATTTTTGTCAGGGGAGGGATCACTCTGTACTTACCGGAATCAAGGAAGTTGTGCTTCAAACCCCTGTGTCTGCGAACAGAGACAGACAGACAGACAGACAGACAGACAGACAGACAGACAGACAGACACACAGTAAACAGATTAGTACATTATTGCAACAGCGTGTGTCAAATGTTAGTCATTTGTAACATGTCCGTAGACATTTTTTGTACACATGACACTGAAACTGACAGCATGGCACACACAAACACATTAACACAAGACAAAGAGTGCCTGTGTGTGTGTGTGTGTGTGTGTGTGTGTGTGTGTGTGTGTGTGTGTGTGTGTGTGTGTGTGTGTGTGTGTGTGTGTGTAAGAGAGAGAGCGAGAGAGAGAGAGAGAGAGATGGGGGAAGACAGAGAGTGAGAGAAAGGCATGGTGAAGGACAGATATAAAAGGACGGATAAATGTCCCTTCTTTCTGTCATAAATCGTCCCCTGGGGCCATCTAAGTGTCCATAACCATACATCACTGCACTGCCATTCAACCGTCCATTAGCCTTGGACCTGAGCGTCTTGCAGTCACATGCGCGTTATAAATAACTCCCCCATCAACACTGTCACAGTGGACATGCCCCAATAGTGAAGGTTGGGAAATAAACTCATTCCATGTATAAATCTGATTTCGAGGGCAGTTAAACGGTTAACTACTTGAACCCCAGCATCCATATTATGGGGGGGGGGGGGGGGGGGCAGTGGTAAAAAAAAATAGCTGAAGAGATTTGGTAGGAGAGAATAGCAGTCCAAGTTCAGAGCCGACTAAGGTCCATTATACTAGGTTTTAGACACTAGACTTAGTAAAACGGACCTCAGTTGGCTAGACTCTAGAGCAGTGGCGAGCAGTGGCACGCACACACGCACACGCACGCACGCACGCACGCACGCACGCACGCACGCACACACACACACACACACACACACACACACACACACACACACACACACACACACACACACACACACACACACACACACACACACACACACACACACACACACACACACACACACACACACACAGAACATGGGAACAGAAGCTACGAAATTATGTTACAGCTCAAACAAAAAAGAAAAAACTATTGTTTTATGAGAATAAAATAAAAGCTTTGAAAAATGACAAAAACAATGTAATAAATGACATGATTATTTTTATAAAACATTATTTAATTAATGATTTATTACTAAGATCAACTGTTTAAGGAGCAACATGCGACATATAAGTATGAATCCCGCAACTACATTAATTAAAAACTCAATGAATAATAATTACTGTGAATTTAAACTAGAAAAAAATACTGTTAATGAAGTTGAGTGTCTGCTTAATAGATGTAAAGACAGACTACCTGGGGTTGACAATTTAGATGTTACATTTCTTATTTCTTATAATTTAATTACTTCCCCTGTTTGTCATATTGTTTACTTGAGTATTGATAAATGCATCAGTTCTCAGGCTTGGAAGATAGCTAAAAATCATTCCACTTACAAAAAATACAGCTGCACCGTTTTCTGGTACAAACGGTCGCCCTATAAGCTTGTTACCAGCTTTAGGAAAGGTAATGGAGATAATTATTTTTCAACAAATACAACTTTATTTTGATGTACATGGTTTAAATACAGAATATCAGCAGGCCTACAGGCCTGGTCACTCTACATGCACGGCCTTGACACAGATGATACTGTAGATGATTGTCAATGTGAGATTAATAATGGAAGATTGTTGGGGGCTGTTTTACTTGATTTTAGTGCAGCGTTTGATTTGATAAGATACTTTTTTGTTATTAGATCAGCTCAAACAATATGGTTTCACTGTCACTGCATTAAATTAGATGTAGAGTTACTTAAGTAAAAGAAAGCAAACAGTTATTTTTAATGGTAGTTTGTCAAAGGTCAGTCATGTTAATTGTGGAGTTCCTCAGGGAAGCTGCTTAGGGCCCCTTTTGTTTAAAATGTTTATAAATAATCTTCCTGTAAGAGGTATGGGTAACCCTTTTCTCCTTTTGATCATGAAATGTACAATATTGTAAAATTGCGAATTTCTGAAATGTATTTCTTATCTGTAAGTGAACTATTGTCTGTGTATTGTATCTGTAGTATGTTGTTGTGTATTTGGGTGTGAAGGACCCCAGGAAGCCATGCTTAGGCAAGAGCGAATGGTGATCCATAATAAAGTAAATAGTCCATGAGCTAGAGCCCCAAAATTGAGCAATGATTATCGAAAGAGTGGGCAAAACCATACCTATATTAAATTGTTTATAGGGTCAATATAAGTAAATACATTATGATAACCTTTCCACAGGAGCAGCTTTTTCATGTATCACGCATTTTGTTATTTTCCCCATACATGACAGGTGAAGAAATTACAACATTTACAAAATAGTTATCATAATGAAACTTCCCCAGTCGATTACTTACATGAAGACAAATATTTATCGTATTACAAGTTTTCTGAAATTGTATATTTAAATATGCAAATTAGGCATTGAGTCCATGAGCCAGAGCCCCAAAATTGAGCCAGATATTGAATGTTCCCTTGTAAAAAACCTTTGACTCCAACATATTAACAAAATGAAATAATATATATTATATATATAAATATATAATATATAAATATATATAAATAAATATAAAATGAAATAATATATATATATATATATAAATATATAATATATAAATATATAATTAAATATACAATTTCAGAAAACTTATAATACGATAAATCATTGTCTTCATGTAAGTAATCAACTGGGGAAGTTTCATTATGATAACTATTTTTTAAATGTTGTAATTTCTTCACTTGTCATGTACTGTACACGTATGGGGAAAATAACAAAATGTGTGATAAATATGAAAAAGCTGCTCCTGTGGAAAGGTTATCATATATTTATTTACTTATATTGACCCTATAAACAATTTAATATAGGTATGGTTTTGCCCACTCTTTCGATAATGAAATCTTGTCTGGCTCATGGACATTTATAACCAACAGACGAAGATTGCTTTTTTTTTTTACATAATTCTTTTTGTGGCAGACATGTTTAGCTCCACATTACAATTATGTCTGCTGCTAGGCAACATGGCATCTTACACTGCATGCTTTTTACATAGAATAAGGAGATACTGTATAAGAGGTTTCTGCCCGACAGCAACGATATTCAAAAAACACACACACACACGATTTCATAAATGACATCTTTACCTTTTTTACCCTAACACTAAAGCTGAAACTACAAGCTCACAAAGCTATGTGTGTGCGCATACACACGTGCACACACATGTACACATACACACACAAACACCTACATAATCTCTCAGGCATATTTTTTGTTTGTTTTGGCATTTTTGTGTAATTTCTTGTACATTTGTTGGTATTTTCAGTTTTTTGTCTCCGCCAGGCCGAAGGCATGGCGAGAGTACGTTTTGCACCCTGTCCGTCCGTCCGTGTGTCCGTGTGTCATTCTGTCATTCTGTGTACAGCTAATCTCCGGCACCGTTGGCTTGATCGCAGCAAAACTGTGCACACACACTCCCTGGATGCCAATTCAAAACCTCTGCCCCACATTTTTCACATGGGCGCAAATCGGTACACAGTATCTCTATAGTCATTAAACAAAACAGGTCTTTCACATTTTTCATATTCCATCCTGATTGGCTAAAATTGGCTTACAAAGTTTAGAGGAGTGCTACGTTTTGAACAAAATGCCTCAAATCATGAACACAGCATGCAATTTCCGTGCAATTTTGCACACACATTCCCACTAGGCCGAGGAAGAAATGCCACTTTCAGCCTCATGGTGGTGCTATAACAGGCTGATTTGTGTTTTTACCTATAACTGCACCGATCTGTGTAAAACTTTGTATGCACACTCCCTAGAGGCCAAGGAAAAACCTTTGCCCTGCATTTTTCACATCTGCCTTTTATAGCGCCACCAGGAGGACGCCTCATGCAAAACATATTTTGTGATAATAAGCCTTCAAATTTGATAAAAATGTCATGCAAATCGGTACACATGATCTCTATAGTCATGTGATCAAGGTGGATCTGTTAGATTTTTCATATTCCATCCTGATTGGCTAAGATTGACATATAAAGTTTGCCGGAGTGGCCCGTTTTGAGCCAAATGCCGCAAATCATGAACGCAGCGTCCGATTGCGGTGAAACTTTGCACACACATTCGCACTACATTGAGGAGCAAATTCCACCTTCTTAACATTGCCTTATTATAGCGCCACCTGGAGGCCAAATTTTGCGAAACTTTTTTTAATATGTTACTCCTACACATTCTGTCCAAACATCACGCAAATCGGTACACATTATTTCTATAGTCAAATGATCAAGACGGTATTCCATCCTGATTGGCGAATTCCGAACATTGCTGGCCCACAATAACCTACCTGACCTGGCGGAGACCTGTGCTCCGAGGAGCACTTTTTCTAGTTGTTTGTTTGTTGATTGGTTGTTCATTGTCTTGATGTAAAGCGTCCTTGGGGTTCATGAGTAGCGCTATATACATTCAGTCTATTACTATATCATATCGTTGCTGTCGGGGAGAAACCTCTTATCTCCATATTCTAACTTTTTGTGTTTTTTCGTAAATTAACGCCCTACGTGATCATACTACAGTCAAACAAAAGTATCAAAAGTAGCAGATCTACAAGCTCGAAACGTGGCGCAAAGTGGCGCGCTTTGAGCTTGTAGATCTGCAACTTTTGATATTTTGGAATTTGAATCCTGAAAAGTAACAGTTTTGGACAGATTGGTTTCTACTCGTCTCAGTGCTGAAAAAAGCTGATCTACAAGCTCACAATTTTCACTGAATGTTTGACCCCAGAATAGGAATCGGTTCTCAAAGTTGACTCCAGGGGCCTTTTTT
Organism: Gymnoscopelus braueri; assembly: GCF_963280865.1. NCBI lineage: Eukaryota > Metazoa > Chordata > Actinopteri > Myctophiformes > Myctophidae > Gymnoscopelus > Gymnoscopelus braueri. The sequence continues at coordinate 55,922,838 of NC_137606.1, forward strand.
TTGTGGGGGGCGTTCCAGGGGTCCCCAGCAAAAGTAGTTAACATAGCATCACATTTGAACCACTTAATCCATTTATATGTTGGCTATTCATAGATAGCAGATCTACAAGTTTGAGGCGTGTCACTTCGTGCCGCTCTGCCAGCTTGTACATCTGCTATTTTTTTGAGGATTTTTGGAAAATATTTGGAACATTTTGAATAAAGTTGATTTTATTTGAACATAAATCTTCTCTTCTGGGGGTCCCTGGCACAAAATATTTTCTGATGGGGGTCCGTGGGCAAATACATCTCAATTTGGGGTTCATTGACAGGAAAAGTTTGAGAACCACTGCATATACAGGGTTCATGCGTTTGAATTTTTATAGGAACTTATACTTTAAGCTGACATTTTTACTCAACACGTCTCGTTTATAATCACAGCGAGCCTTACTAACAGCAGCGTCGTAATACAGCTGTGTGAGGGAGGGACTAAAAGAGGAGAATGATACATTATCGGGGATTATCCACTTAACCCTTTAAGACCGGGGGACGCATCTGTGTAACCACTTTATCCATATTTTATACTTTTGGCTATTCAAAAATAGCAGATATACAAGCTCATAGCGCGGCACCGAGTGCCGCGCTATGAGCTTGTAGATCTGCTATTTTTTTTTTAATCGTGTTTTTTTTTTGCAAATCTTTGAATATATATCTATAAAGCAATTGTTTTTTACTCAAATATTTGCTTCTGGGGGTCCCTGGAATTTTTTTTTTTTAGATGGGGGTCCGCAGCCAAATACATATCGTTGTGGGGCTCCTTGACACTGACATTAATATTATAGCAACATAAGTGTTTCAGAAAACTGTTTTAAACTGATTTAGAAGACATTTGTAGAATCCCCAGAAGCAATAACATTTTAGCTAGAAATGCTCGCTTTAAATATATATATATTCAAAGATTTGCACAAAAATTTTCACGATTTAAAAAAAATAGCAGATCTACAAGCTCATAGCGCGGCACTCGGTGCCGCGCTATGAGCTTGTAGATCTGCTATTTTTGAATAGCCCAACGAAATCTAAAAATGACACACAGATGCGTTCTCAGGTCTTAAAGAGTTAAAGCCTCTAGGCCTATTCTTAGTGAGACGGACCTGAGTTGCAACTCCCCGCTTTTTATCACTCTGTCTACACACCAAATCTCCGCCAAAAATAGCAGATCCACAAGAGTGTCCCGGCACGTTGTGAGCTTGTAGATCGGCTATTTGTGGCGAACGCCCCCCCCCCCCCCCAGAATAGAGAACGTTGGGGTTCAAGTTGTTTTTGTTCTTTGTGTTTATCGTCTCTGTCGGGTGAAAGTCCAAAACTGATACTTTTCAGAATTCAAATTCAGAAATAGCAGAAGTAGTAGATCTACACGCTCAAAACGTGTCGCTTCACGCTGCGTTTCGAGCTTGTGGATCTGCTACTTTTGATGCTTTTGTGTGACGCTGCAGTATGATCGCGTAGGGCATCAATTTACGAAAAAACACAAAAAGTTAGAATATGGAGATAGGCGGTTTCTGCCCTAACCCACTTTATATGTTAGAAAGCCTTTCCAGCGATAGGAGAGCAGTTTACAGGAGCTAGGGAATGTACCGCCTATATGGCCCATTATCACGGCTCGTTTGTCAAAGATATATTTAGGAATAATCCCACACACATTATTGTTAACTTTGGCTGAAGACTGTATGAGTTTTATTCCTATGAGAGTCCCTCAGACTGCCTCCCTGATAACGATGGGATGATTCATTCAGAGTATAGTACATAGAAGCACCCTGGGGAGTATACATACAGCATATGAGAGAGAGAGGCAGAGAGACTTAGAGAGGCAGAGAGAGAGAGAGGATGAATGTGTAACAGACAGAGATACAGATCAACTGTGAGAACACGTGAGAAACCGTGGAACTGTGAAACTGTGCAGTGACAAGCCTGCATGAACAACTGTCAAGTTTTGTAAATGAGACATACTCGGTTCGTTCTTTTGCCAATTGATGGTGCAACCAGTGCTCTCCCCAGAACAAGGAATGAGCTGGAGGAGATACAGTAGACGCAATCAGTAAAGATAACAAGTAATCAAGTAAAGATAACATTTTAAACGAGAAAATGTGCTCCTCGTAGCACAGGTCTCCGCCAGGTCAGGTAGGTTATGGTGGCGTTATAATAGGCCAATGTGAAAAGGGTGCCATTTCTTCCTAGGCGTTTCACGGCTATCGGACGCCGCTTTCATGATTTCAGGTATTTTGATCAAAACGGACCAATCCTGCAAACTTAGGAGGCCAATGCTAGCCAATCAGGATGGAATATATAAAATCTGACAGATCCGTCGTGATCACATGACTATAGAGATAACATGTACTGATTTATGTGACGTTTGGATCAAATCTGAAGGAGTAATATTAAAAAAAATAAGTCGACCTCCTGGTGGCGCTATAAAAAGTCAATGTGAAAAATGCAGGGCAGAGGTTTTTCCTTGGCCTCTAGGGAGTGTGCCTGCAAAGTTTCACGCCGATCGGTCCAGTTATAGGTAAAACCGCAAACCCGCCTGTTATAGCGCCACCATAAGGCCGATTCAAAAGATGGTGGGTGGCGTGTGCGGGACAATAATAGCATAGTAATAACAGACACTGAGCCAGATAGGAGCAACCAATGACTGAGGATTCAATCAAGATGGTTTATCTAGAAGCCTCATGAGAGCTTTCTCTGAGGTACAATGTCAAGGCAGAGAGTCTTATACAGTTTCTTATCTATAAAGTTAGGTAACGCATTACAACATCATGGAAAACCCCATGAACAGTAGTCAAAAGTAAAAACAGATATTAAATGCGTGGCAATCAGTCCAGGTGTCGTGTAGGAGTCTCCTAGACTTGTCAGCCCTGCACGGATTGCTCTGTGTTGATAAGGTTACACTTATTATGACACTTAGAGGCAGCAGGGTTCTAAGATAAAGCTCGATTTGATTACACATTAGATAACAAAGTGATACGTAGGTCTACATGACAGATACAAAAAAAGAGACGAGTAGTGGGGTCACAGACACCTAATATACTGAATCTGACATAGTAATACAGAAAAATGAAATGCGAGTGAAAAAGGCAATTTGATTAGACTGACCGCATAAATGAAAAAAATGCAAAATAAACATGTATCACTCGTCTTTCTTTATATATATCATTGCTGTCGGGCAGAAACCATGTATCTCTATATTTAAACTTTTTTATTATTATTAATGCCTGGTACCATTTCCACCCAGTTCCGTGAGACCCGGGGACGTGCGCACTGAAAGTATTCACAGACTTTGGGTTGTGCGCTGTGTATGCTTAGTTAAACTTTAGGAGAGGAGGCTCATGTGATCGTGGCTGTGTGTAACAACAACCCGGTCATTTATCTGAAATCAAGTCATAAATCGTTACCACGACCTTGATAAGGCATTAAGTGCAAATAACAACGTTCATGCGAACATTGCCCTTGTGAATAAACACTGTGTGAACGCTATGGATATGATATCCATAGTGCTCCCCCACTCATAAAACACATTGAATGGCACGGCTACTAAATCAAAGTCATTCATACATTTAGCGCTGTCTGTGCTCTGTACTGCTGCCGGTCTTTTCTGTGTGAGTAGTGAGTATACAGTGGTGGAAAGTAACTAAGTACATTTACTCAAGTACTGTATTTAAGTTAGGAAGTTAAGATTTTCTGAGCATGGAACAGAACGAAATGCTCCTACAAACTTTAGGAGGCATCGGGATTGACAAGAGCAGGGCAGGGAGAGGCGGATTATTATTACAAAACCTACATTAACCACTTCAGCCATATTTAAACATTGGCTATTTGAAAATAGCCTCACAGCTAGAAGGTCCTGGGTTCGATTCCCGCCGGGGACGCTGTGGGTGTGACACTCGGTGCCACGCTATGAGCTTGTATATCTGCTATTTTTGAATAGCCAAAGAAATATAAAGTGACACAGATGCGTTCCAGGTCTTTAAGAAGCCAGATACATTCAAGCACAGTCAACACCACCTTTTATTGATCTTTTTATAACAAAGTAAAGACGGTTTCATTGATTTCAACATACTGTATTATGCCAGACGATGATGGTTCATGGTGGGTGGTAATCTAATGTGGAGTTTGTTTCTGTACAGGGTTTTCTCTCTAGACATTTGAACCTGGTAAAGAGGAACATGAGCATTTAGCCCACCTTTTTAAGCTGAAACTGATAAATATCAATTTGCTGGTCCTTGACTTGAAAAAGTTTGAGATCTAATAGTCTAGCGGGTTTTAAGTGGTTAAGTGATTAAAACCAGGAAACTTTTTTTTGCCATAACACAATATCCCAAAATCCCAGATTATCTGGTCTCATATCACGATATCGATATACAGTAATACCAATATACTGCCCAGCCCTATGGGTAGGACATAAACCTTACGGACTGTGGCTTTAACACAAAATACAAATATTTACACTACAGTAGGCTTCAGTGATGAGAACTATGAAACTACCTGAAGCAAGAGTGTGTGTGTGTGTGTGTGTGTGTGTGTGTGTGTGTGTGTGTGTGTGTGTGTGTGTGTGTGTGTGTGTGTGTGTGTGTGTGTGTGCGCAGGGGCGTAGTCACGATTTAATAGCTGGTGGTGCGCAATGCCACGCGGACGTGAACACATACACACGCATGCGCACGGTCGCCGATTGAAATAATAAAATAAACTCGCCCATTAATTATTAAACCCACAATACATATTGCATTTTATTCTTTTTAGTTGCATAATGGGGACACTTTATATAGTGTTGTCATCTACAATTATACATTTACCTTGCAGAGCTCTATTAGCCTAAATGTAGTTCATTCATTAACCCATTAAGACCGGGGACGCATCTGCGTCTCATTTTAAGATTTCTTTGGGCTATTCAAAAATAGCAGATCTACAAGCTCGTAGCGCGGCACCGAGTGCCGCGCTACGAGCTTGCAGATCTGCAATTTTTGAAAAGTCTTGAAAAAATATTTTCCAGATTTTTTTCAAAAAAATGTTGAGATTTAGATTTTTTTAAAGAATCGCCTCAGGTCTCAATAATCAGCCACTGTTACCCAAACATTTTGTGGACAGCTTCAAGCAAAAAAAAATTACTCAAATTGATTTGATTTAGTTTATGTCATAGTCTTTTGAATACATTTCAATTTAGTTTTACTCATATTTTATTCATCTGAAATAGTTTTAGTTTTAGTTGACTAAATATCGTAAGATTTTAGTCAACTAAATGTACAGTTGATTTAGTAAACTAAAATGTATTTTGGCAGGCCTTGATGGCGTCGTGCTGTCTGATTTGTAGACCGAAAGTAGTCGATCTACAAGCTCACAAAGCGACGCATTGTGAGCTTGTACATCTGCTATTTTCGGAGCGCAACACAACCAAGCATAACATGACTTGTCTTAGTTCTACTGGATCTCTTCTCCACTAGTCCTCCCCAATCATTTTAGTGTAGGTTTTTATTTGTTGACAACATTGTCAATATATTTAGTCACAGCTTTCGCCACCATCATTAGCTTCGTTTTTATTTTGTTTTTATCTAATTTTCATCAGTGAAAAAAGGTAGACGACGAACATTTTTTGTCATAGTTTCAGTCGACGAAATGGTGTGGGACTCGTGCGTGCTCCAGCAAGACTACACCCCTCTGTGTGTGTGTGTGTGTGTGTGTGTGTGTGTGTGTGTGTGTGTGTGTGTGTGTGTGTTATCAGTCATGTGTCTTGGTGCAGTCGTATGGTTTCCACCACTGTGCGAACTGAAGGACTTTCTTCCTCTGGTCGTCAAAGTTCTCTCTGATGGGCTTCCTCCAACGCCTGGGCTCCAGGTCCATCATCCCTCCTACTATCTCCTGATGGGAGAGAGACACAGGGAGAGACAGAGAGAGAGAGAGAGACAGAGACACAGGGAGAGAGGGAGGAGAGAGAGAGAGATTTCAAATTCTTCACATTACCTTCTCGCCTTCTTTCAACACAGAAGATTCAAGTCACTGACTGGCGTAACCAAACGAATGCAAACACACAGAGATGGTCAACTGTTTGTGCAGAGGGCACTGACCTTCCCGAAGTAGTGAGGGAACTTGTGTTCGTTCTCAATGACATGAGCGAAGCCCCCCTGGAGGCCAAAGTCCACAGCGAAGTAGGGCAGACCTTTAGGAATCTGAGGATGCCACACACACACACACACACACACACACACACACACACACACACACAATAATGTGTTATCAGAAGGCAGCTCAGAATGTGCAGGAGAGGGAGAGGAGAGAAGAGAAGAGAAGAGAAGAGAAGAGAAGAGAAGAGAAGAGAAGAGAAGAGAAGAGAAGAGAAGAGAAGAGAAGAGAAGAGAAGAGAAGAGAAGAAATGCACCATAAATGATTTAACTAAAGAATGAAGACTCACAGCTTGGCGGATATCTTTCTTTGAGAGCTCCACCAACTTCTTGTTCATGGCCCACTCCTCATCACTCTCCAAGATGGCTTTCTGTACACACACACACACACGAAAACTTTAGGTTTGCAATATTATGGATGGCGTTCTTGCCTTTGTTTGCCATTTTTAACCCAAACGCCTGAGATGTAGACAGTTGCACACCAGTGTTGAGTTCAACAAGCTCACAACATGTTGCAGCTACTAAGTATCAGTCAGGCATAACTCTATTCCTAATCCCTAAACCTAACCTCTAGATTACTAATCCTAAACCTAATCCTAACCTGAATCTTTTCCTGACTGTAAGCCTAACACCTCAAAAAAGATCGGAAACGTAAGTTTGGTCGATTATTTCTCCCCTTCAATAATACCAATAGAGCACCGAAGTCCTAGACTGGAGGAACCAGCCCTATCCAAGGTCTTGAAGGGCGGATCCAAAGCCTTGCGCTCGTTACCAGCGCCTCTTCCTATTGCTTCACCAATCTATTTTTGGCACACAATCTGTTAATAAATACCCTTTGTTTTGCCGTTTTCAAAAAAGTGTTTTCACAGAATCAAACGTGTTATGGTCATGATTCACCAGGACCCTGGATGGCTTGATTCTAGGCTTAAAATAATTGGTATAAATATTTTTGGAAATGTCAATGGGAAAAATGCATTGACTATTTTGAAGTGGAACCAGAAAATGGCCGCCACTGCTATTTCCTATTGGTATTGTATTTTATATTGTTGTTATCGTTGATTAGTCACCTTTACAACGAGGTAAAACCTGTAAGGATTGTGCAATCATGGAAATGAGGAACACAGCTAAACGTGTGGGTAGCGCCCCAAAGAAGTTGCCAAAATCCCCCAATATGCGCCTGTTAGAAACCGCTCTTGTTTTGAGTGACCTGCCAGTCACCTGAGCATGGGTCCTGCAACTTTGTTGAGTTTGTGTTGATGCTCCGAGCAGCAACACTGGCCACATGGAGAGATGCCACGGGTGTCCTTTCAGGATAAGGCCTGTGCAAGTGGAATAGGGCAAGTGGAAGCTGGTGCTGGGTGCTAGGTGGCAGCATTATTTGGTTTCAGCCCTGGTACCATTTCCACCCGGTTCCGTGAGACGGTGAAGTCAAAGACAGACCGTGAAGTGGCCGTCCCAAGAAGACACGTTCCTCACCCTTTGCTTCACTGAGGAACCATAGGCTTTCTTCCAGAGATCTACAGGCAAGATTTGCACAACGGTACCACAGACAGATCTCTGTCAAAGTTGCAGAACAGATGCTCAGGTGCCAGTAATGAGTAAAGGTGACTAATCAACGATTGCACTAGCCCTCCTGTTTTCGTACCTAGAGGGGCGGGTTTAACATCTCCGGCGAGAGAATGCGTGTGATCCCATTGGTTCACCAATCTGTCCGTCAGCCCCCGCCCCGTCAACACAACATTACGAGCGACGCCCACTGCACTCTGGTTGGTTGGGGAAATGAAACACTTCCTATACCGGGTAGGCCGACGTGCTGGTCCAGGCTTTTATTTTTTAGCAAAACTAAACAATAAAAGCCTGGAGATCGAGGCTAAATCAACGATAACAACGATATAAAATACAATACCAATTGGTGTTATTGAAGGGGAGAAATTATCGACCGAAATTAAGTTTCGGAACCTTTTTTGAGGAGTTTATTTTTTAACCATAAAACTACCATTTCTCTTGTGAGGGCCTGGAAAATGCTCGTCACAATATCTAGTTCTCAATTTCTACTATACGTGTGCATGGGGACGTGTGGCCATCACAAGTATAGTAATACAAGTATATACATAAGTTAGACCCTCCCGAAAAACTTACCGCATAATCAGCAAAATGGCGCATAATTATGCGGGGGTAACGTTTTTTCAAAAGGGCTGCATCGCATCGCATTATATGCGCATCGCATGTTTACGCATACTTCGCAACTTTTCACATATTTAGCATTTTTCGCAACTTTTCGCATATCGCATATTGCCGCATATTTCACAACTTTCCGCATATTTCGCAACTTCCCGCAATTTCACCGCATAAAATTGCAAAAGAATACGCATATTTCATCACATAATCAAGGATTTTGCCCGCGTTTTTCTGGAGGGTCTAATAAGTGTGACTGTGAACTAATCCAAATGTCCTCACTTGGCAGGACAGAAGAAGAACCACACACACACCCACACGCACACACACGCACGCACCTTAAAGTATATGGGGGCCATATCCCCCAGCTCTCTGGGCAGGGGGATACACTCCAGCACCATGTGTTGCCTCCTGCGTGGGTCCATGTGTGTCTCCATGAACACACAGTCCAGGTCCTGGGCCTCGAACACGCGCACCAACGCACGCCGGAACAGCTGAGAGCACATACACACAAACACCATCAGACCAAACTAGTAGTCTAACCCATTAAGACCTGAAGAAGCATCTGTGTCACATTTTGATTTGAGCAAAAAAATTGCATAATTTTACACTTTGACTATTCAAAAATAGCAGATCTACAAGCTCATAGCGCGGCACCGAGTGCCGCGCTATGAGCTTGTAGATCTGCTATTTTTGAGAAATTGTGAAAATGTGTGGAAATCTTTGAATATTATATTCTTTTAAAGCAAACATTTTTAACTCAAATCTTTGCTTCTGGGGGGTCCCTGGAACAAAATATTTTGAGATGGGGGTCGGTGGCCAAATACATATCATTTTGGGGGTCCTTGACATGAAAGAGTTTGAGAACCACACCATATAGAAACATAAGTTTTTTCAAAAACTGTTTTAGAAGACATTTGTAAGAATCGGCCTCAGGTCTTAACTCATTGATTGCCAAGATATTAAACATAGTTTTCTATCCCCTTGCCAGCGTATAATTACCTCAATCCGATGATATTTGAAACGCCGTGGAACCGACATTGTGTCCCAAAAACACAAACAAAATAGTCCCCGTGGGTTAGCGGAGGGATCTGTGTATCCATAGGAACGACAACGTTCCAAACCGCGATCCGCCATTTTGCGGCTTCGGCCCCGCTGAAAACTAGTGGTTTTCAATGCAAAAAAAAATGAGTTACAGCTGTTTTCCTGAAAATCCCAAACAGGAAGCGGACGGCTTCCTGGTTTTTTGGAACGACGTCACCTCCACAATCTACTTCTCTGAGTGACGATCGATCATTCCAAAGCTGTGTTAGGTCGCCCCTTGTGGAATTTTCCCCCCAAAAAATTAAAGAACACATCAATGCGATCTTGGCAATCAATGTGTTAAGGGTCCATTTGGTTACCAACTCTCCATCATTTAGCTGGGGACCACCCGGAATTCACACCCTCACACGCAAAGTCAATCAGATGTCGTTCCTCCCAAGAGCATACAAGCTTTACCCGAAGTAATAGCAAGGGGGTCCTGGCTTAAGTAGTTAACACATTGATTGCCAGAATTATTTCAGATTTTTTGCATTTTCATGCCAGGGTTTTTACATTGAAAAAAAAAGTACTCAGGAGCTGAGATACAACATTTTTAAGTTTTAAGTTAACAAGGAAGTGGATGGGAGTCTAGATCTTCGACAAATCATATCTCCTTGGTCTTTGGGTCAAATTAAAAAAAAAAATATATAAAAAAAAAAAAAAAAACGAGTTAACTCGATCTAGGCAATCAATGTGTTAATATAATTTAGCATCACACTCATTTTAACCACTTTATCGTTGGCTTGAAGAAAAAAACATTTAACATTAAGCACAAATTATGTTCAGATGAGCATCCGTGGCCAACTACATATCAACTTGGGGGTCCTTGACTTGACAAAGTTTGAGAGCCACTGCCCTAGAGAGAGCATACATGTCGGCATGCTTATACATCTTCTATTTTTTGAAAATGTAGATGCTTATACATCTTCTATTTTTTGAAAATGTAGTATAGTATAAAACTATTAAATATAGGGTATACAGCCTGTTTAGGCCACAGTACATTATTTACAGTATTTAGGTTGTTGGTACCGGTCATTGTCGTCATTTTTTTGAATATTTAAGTTATTTGTCATACCTGTCCTGTGCAGTTTGAGTTTACAAAGCAAAAACTATGTTCCAATGTTCAAAAACACAATTCAATTATGAATCACACTTATTTGTACAGCAATTAGTCATCAACTAACATTTGATGATGGTGACAGCCCCATGTATGTACTGCGTGTGTAAATATGTATGTAACATTTGAACATGACAACACACATGTGTGAAAGGTGACAGTAGAGTCACACGCTGATTGGCCAACCTGCATTTCTGACCAGACGTCCTCGTCCAATCCGGTGGCAGAGCAGTGATGGTGCAGAGGACAGATGAGACAGTGGCCCTCTGTCATCGACACCCCCGCAGGCAGGCTGAGGTACACCTGAACACACACACACACACACACACACACACACACACACACACACACACACACAGGTTAGTATTACTATACTTGTGAGGACATCAACATTTTAGGTCAGTGATTTTATGAATGGCATTTTTAATACATTTTGCCATTTTTAACCGTAAGCCGAAAAATTGCAGATCTATAAGCTCACAACACGTTTATAGATCAGCAATTTTTATGACACTGGCACGCAACTCAGTATAAATCATGTTTAGTTCTAATTGCAACCCTAAACCTGAATCTGCTGACAATTTCTTCAAGTCATGTTATGCTTCCGAAAATAGTCGATCTGCATCTCTCACAACGCGTCTGTGACGCGGTGTGAGCTTGTAGATCGGCTATTTTCTGCACGCAGCCAGGTATAAATTAGGCATTGTGACTCCATCAAGAACTGCCAACATAAACTTTAGTCGACTGAATCAACTGTAGATTTAGTCAACTAAAACATTGGTTCTCAACCAGTGGTCCGGGGACCACCAGTGGTCCTTGAGGGGGTTCCAGGGGGTCCCCAGACAAATTAATAGTTAGGAACCAAATTGAACCTTGTGTGTCTGTAACTCTAAGAGTGGACCCGTTAGGGTCCATTTGGTTCCATTTGTACACTCTCAGAGTTAAATGAACACTGATGATGATACTACAGTGTAGATTGGGACCCCCAAGAAATCTAAATGGTTGAGTCCCTGGCATATCTTTTCAAATGGGGGTCCCTGGGCTAATGTGTGTCAATTTGGGGGTCCTTGACGCAAAAAAGGTTGAAAACCACAGAACTAAAACAAAAAACATTTCAGATGACTAAAATGTGACTAAAGAGGTGCTTTGGTGGTAAAGTCCCTGCCCACCAACACGGAGGACGTGGGTTTGAATCCACCGTGGTGCAACCGGTTTTGTCGAGCGTCTACACGAACACAATTAGCCCGTTTTCGGGGGAGGGAAACCATGCAGGGAGGGTGATATCGGTCATTACATGTACAGCATGCCTACGGGCTGGGGCGGTGCCTGTCAGTGGGGAGTGTTGGGCGGGAGGAGTAGAACAAAGGCTCTACGTCCTCCTGGTGGGGGCTCCTCACTGGCAGGTGAGTCAGTAGGATACGACAGCAGTGACAACACAGAAATGTGTGAGGGGAGGAATTAATTGGCATAATGACTAAATTGGGGAGGAAAAGGGGTAACAAATAATTGGCTACTCTAATTAAAAATACATTTAAAAAAGTGACTAAAACCATATGCAGGGGTCATCAATGTGTCCGAACGCGGACAAACGTGTCCGTGGCAAGACTTGTCCATGTCCTCTGCAAATCTTTGATTAGAAAAATTAGAAAAAAAGAAAAAGAAACTAGAGCCAGCATACGATCGGAATGTGGCGATCGTATGCTGACTTGCCAGGTTTTCTTCAGAATAGGTAGGACACTGATTTAATTCATGCAGAAATACCAGTGGTGTAAACTAAAGTAACAAAGTACAAGTACTTTGTTTCAATACTTCTATACTTTACTTGAGTTAAAGGAGGAGTTCACCCAAAAAATTACTTATTTTATATCAATTGCACGCCCCATGAAGCCTTGAATTCATGGATTTATTTTTGTTTTTGTCGCATTCCTAAGCCAATAATTTGATGACCATGTGTATTTCCGGTAGGAGACACAAAGAATCTACTTTGTGTCTCCTACCGGATACATTAGTCGGTAGGAGACGGGAATCAAATTATTATCTTAGGAATGCAACAAAAACAAAAATACATCCATGAATTCAAGGCTTCATGGTGTGTGCAATTGATAGAAAATAAGTAATTTTTTGGGTGAACTACTCCTTTAACCCTTTAAGCCAAGGAACGCATTTGTGTGTCAATTTAAGATTTCTTTGGCTATATAAAAATAGCAGATTGACAGACTGAGTGCCGCGCTATGAGCTTGTAGATCGGCTATTTTATTTTTAATTTTTTTAATGTGTGCAAATCTTTCAATATATATATATTTTTAAGAGTTAGCGTTAAAAAAAATGTTTTAATCGGCCTCAGGTCTTAACTCATTCAGTGCCAAAAATATTTCTGGCTATATCACCCCTGTGCCAAGGCCAAAAATACATTGTAAAAAAAAAGTGCTTTGGAGCCGAGATACAGCCTTTTCAGTTAAAAAGTTAAACAAGAAGTGAATGGAGCAGCAAATCTTCAAATCATCATATCTTGGGTTCTGAACCTTTTTTTTCAAAAAAAAAAAAAAAAAAAAAAAAAAAAAAAAAAAAAAAATTTGATTTTTTTTTTTTTTTTTTTTTTTTTTTTTCCATGACGTCTCAGACGTCATTGGCACTCTGGGCTTATGAAAAACGTGACGTCTGCGACGTCATTGGCACTCAATGAGTTAATGGGTTAATAGCCTACTCATCACAACTTTAACTTTTACTTCAATACATTTAAAATTATTCTTTTACTACATTATCATTGGCTACCTCGTTACTCAAATCAAATCAGAATATAATTGCAAGTCACTCGTCATCATGATATTGGATTATCCACAGACACTGCTCATATTCAGAACAGGTGGTCTCATCAAGACAAGATGCCTCCTGTCCATTGTTGAATGCTGATGTATGAAATAGATTTAACCCTCTTAAAAAAAAAAAAAAAATCCTAATTTTTTTTTTTTAAATAAAAAAAACAAAACAATATTTTTCAAAAATAGCAGATCTACAAGCTCATAGCGCGGCACTCGGTGCCACGCTATGAGCTTGTATATTTGCTATTTTTGAATAGCCAAATAAATCTAAAGTGACACAGATGCGTTCCAGGTCTTAATTAAAGTAGCTAAACTGATTTTGATGCCATTAAGCAATTTTGCTGGGGACCCCCTGGAACCCCCTCAAGGACCCCTGGGGGTCCCCAGACCCCACTTTGAGAACCACTGGCCTACGGTGCCAGTACACCCAGAAACGCCACTGCCGAGAACCATTCCAAAAAAATGTCTTCCATGCCAATGAATGACCTGATTTTAACTTAGTTTAACACGATAAGAGCTTAGTTTCCCAAATGCCCATTGATATTAACACTCTAATAAAGACACTGCCAGACAGGTATTCAAACTTTGTTAACCAGGTACCAAACAGTGGCGGATACAGAACGTGCCTATTGAACCGGGCATGGAAATATCTGTTTTTTAAGCTTAGATATTATAATGACATTTGTCAATATGACAAAATATGTCACTATGACAATTCTCCTGATTGTCTTTAATGCTTTGAAAAGCTCAAAGCCATGAGTTCAATTTAGAAAGAAGAAGAGAGAGAAGCATGAAGTAGACAAAAGAGATGGCCATGGATTTGTCTATATGACAAAATATGTCAATATGAAAATTCCTCTCGCTGTTTCGGATCGTCTTTAATGCTTTGAAAAGCCATTAGTAAAGTGAAGTAGACAAAGAGATGGCCATGGACACAATAACAATAATACACTGAACTTTTAAAGCAATTTCCCTCTCAGCTTTCCTGCTTACTATCTTTATAAAATAAAATAAAGTACAAAGGGATGAGGACTAACCACTCTCCCTCTTTAAAAACACAGCATGAGTTCTCCTCCCTGTCTACTGGACTAGTATACATTTAGTATTTATGGTAATATTATTGACCACTCATTTTGTATGTCCGTGGCAAACATTTTGTTTGAGGAAAATGTCCATCACAAGCCGGCATGTTGATGACCCCTGACTATATGGATGTTTATTCAAAAGACTATGGACCAAAACAAAATCAAAATGTGTTGTCAAAATGAACACTGGCATTGATTAACCCATGCGACTGGGCGACCGTGTACCTTGCTCCCGATGGCCACTAGGAGGTGTTTCTGGAGCTGCTGGCTGTTGAAACAGTGCGGGCACTTGTCCATGGTGGCGGCCAGCCGGCGGTGCTCCGCGATGGCCTGGCTCCTCATCCTCTCCTCCTCTCGACCCTCGCCCTCCCGCTGCGCCGAGCTGGACACGAACATGTCGTCCAGCGTGTACTCGTCTCCATCCGTCTTCCCCATCATCTGAGGAGGAGAAACATTTTTAAGAATCGCCTCAGGTCTTAATGGGTTAAGCTCTATTGTGCTAGTTATCTTTTTTAACACAAACAATGTGTCAATGAATCAATAAACACAAAGTTTTCCACTTTCTCTCACGTACCCCTGTAGTAGGCCTACTCTGTGAACGTCTAGATGTACACATACCACTGAGCCAGACCTAGAGGTGTTTGAATGTTTGTTATTAATTCTAACAGGAATCATGCGGTCAGGGCAAAAACCAAAAAAAAAGCGTGGATTTCAAATGATTCATGTTGCACAATGTTTATCATTTAGCGCTGTGCAAAGTGTTGTGATTATAGTTGTGTGTGTGTGTGTGTGTGTGTGTGTGTGGTGCAAAATGAGCGCTTTCCTTGTATTGCCAACATCAGACCTGTTGACCCGGGTCCATCTTACTGCATAACCTCTAATGTCAGCTGTAAAACAATGCATGTATACTGCATCATACAGGCATACTGTATATCGGCTCTGTCGGGTAGAAACAACATATGTCCAAAACTGTTACTTTTCAGGATTCAAATTCAAAAATAGCAAAAGTAGCAGATCTACAAGCTTCGCGCCGCATTCGAGCTTGTAGCTCTGCTACTTTTGATGGTTTTGTGTGACGATGTAGTATGATCGAGTAGGCTGCTATTAAAAAAAAAAAAAAAGGTTTTCAAACGTGTTTGGCAGCTAAGTGTTGTATTTTCAAAAGATGTTTTAAAACGTCTTTGGCAGGCAATGTGTTAACTCATTGAGTGCCAGAATTGCCAGAATTATTTCAGAATGATGTTGTCCCAGTGCCAGAGTTTCTTGCCAAGTAAAAAAAAAGTGCTTAGGAAGCGAGATACAGCCTTTTTCAGTTCTAAGTTAAACAAGGAGTGGATGGAGCTGCAAATCTTCAGCTGATGATACCTTGGGTTCTGAACATGTTTTTTCTTTACTATTTTTTCAAAAACACGTCAAACACGTCGTTGGCACGTTGCGCCATAGCGGTAAAAACACGTGAAACACATTAATGACACTCAATGAGTTAAACAGGAAGCAGGCGGAAACGAAAATCTTCGATTGACGTCATTTCCGTATCCGGGTGTGCTACAATGAAATGTGTCACTGCGAGATGAAGGACGGTGAGATCTTTTAAAATCAACGTTTTTTGCAAAATTACGTTTTTTACGTCAGTGGCAGTGAATGAATTAAGAATTTGTTACATATTTGTCGGGCTTCGGGCCGGGCTTGTAGCCTACATAATAGCAGCGCAGCCTAGTAGCCTTTTATATTATATAATATAATAACACATACAATGTATATAGCACTTTCGTCTGTGTGCAGCCAGCGACAGACAGCCACTGAGACTCAGTGGTGGAAAAAGTACTCAAATTCTTTACTTAAGTAAAAGTACCAATACTGCAATATAAAAATACTCTGTTACAAGTAAAAATCCAAAATTAAAAATGTACTTGAGTAAAAGTACAAAAGTATTGGCATCAAAATGTACTTAAAGTACCAAAAGTAAAAGTACTAAATATTTGAAAATAGCCGATCTACAAGCTCACAAGCTTGTAGATCGGCTATTTTCAAATAGCCTAGGTATAAAATAGGGCTAAAGTGGTTAATGTATGTTTCATTATATCATAGTTTATATCCGAAAAGTAACTAGTAACTAAAGTTTTCAAATAATTGTAGTGGAGTAAAAGTACAATATTTGCCTCTGAGATGTAGTGGAGTAGAAGTAAAAGTATTGGAAATACTCAAGTAAAGTACAAATACCTCAACATTGTACTTAAGTACAGTACTTGAGTAAATGTACTTAGTTACTTTCCACCACTGCTGAGACTGACAGTGTTGGAGATACCGCAAATAAACAGCCATCGTCAACAGAATTTCGGGAGGCTGTTTTCCACTGCCGTGTGGATTGTCATGTGTCTGTATCAACTACGATTTCAGATCAAAGCCTTTGTTTCTAAACGCAAATGAAACTTAGGTCCTACTTGGAGTTACAAGGCAATCATAATTTCCCCCTCCTGCCGCTTGTTTTGATATTAGCCTAATTCGATTCTGTGACGGCCCAACATACAGTAGTATATGAAACATTATGTTGAATGAATCCAACAGAATAAAGTCAACGTTCATATTTGTTGTTTTTTGACAGGGTAAATGCAGTGCTACAGCAGCTGTCAAGTCTGTCACTAATCAGCACACCTGCTCACATCAAATGCATTGCACATTCCAATTTAATATGTTAAAGGGTCTACACCATGAAAATCACTTTTTTCTTGTTTTTTTGTATTTTTTGGGGTCCCCAGTGTCTCTTGTACCCAAAAAAATGTTTTTTTTTTAAATTCAGTCATTCCTTCTCATTTCATGGATTTCCAGAATGGGCGTGTCTGAACAGGCGATCTCAGAATGGAAATGTTTATGATGTCACAAACATTATTGATGGCAAACCCAATGTTAAATGAAAAGTGCCCGAATCGCTCCGAAACTTTTTCTACCCCCCCTAAGTGGGGGTCTACGAACGAATACTTCAGGCTCGGATTTTGGCTCCGCCCCCCAGAAGTGGGTGAAACAGGCACCTCAAACACTTGGTGGAATTGTTCAGAAATTTTCAAAGTGTTTTTTTTTCGATTTTGTATTTTTCTTAGATGCTTCTTTTTATGCAGAATTTTTCCATTTTTTTCCCTTTTTTTTAATAATTTGTTTTAATATTTTTTTGTATTAACAGACAGAATTGCTCAGTAGCCCCCCCCTGCCCAAGAGGACGTTTTGGTATTGCAGCTGAAAGCGCTGTATAAGCCAGAGACAATTGACTTGGGATGAGTATATCTGAGTGATGATTTAGCTCAAACCTTTTGAAAAAGGTTTGAGGGACATACACCATATGATATTAAATATCAAATATTTTTTTTAAATTCATGGTGTAGCTCCTTTAAATCCAATCAATAACTGCCGAGTGGGACAGTCAATTTGAAAAACAGAATGAGCGCAACTTCTAGTTGTGAAAAGGTAGAATTGTTCTTCATGAATAACCAATAATATTTAATGAAGAGAAAAATGCTGCTGCTGCCGTTCATAAAAAGGTTGGGCTCTCAGGCCGGGCCCAGTTTGTCACATATTTCTCGGGCTTTGGACCAGGGCCGAATTTCTGTCAGGCTGGGCCGGGTCGGCCTCAAATTCTTAGGCCTGATTAAAGCGCTATAGCACAACTGTTGAATAGAAAGCAATACTTTATTTGAGCATACCGACTGATACCTCTTGATCACATGACTCCAGGGATGGCCTGGGCCGTAGCGTGACGGTCCAGGCACCCTAGGCTGCAATCGTACAATGCCAGCCTGACAGCGCGTCGCGGGTTTGACTCCCGGCGACCTTTGCTGCGTGCCACACCCCCCCCCCCCCCCCCATCTCTCTCCCCATTTCATGTCAGCCTACTTTTCCTCTCTCTCAACCAAAAAAAGCCCCCAAAAAAAACTACTCAAGAGATAATATTTGTGTGAGGTTTGGACAAAATTTGTAGGAGTAGCAGCAAAACGTGTTTTGAAGAAAACGTTAAATGGCACAAAATCTGCTCATGCACAAATGGCCGGGAACCATATGGAGTTGCGTCATGATCAAAAGTAATCCAGGGCCAAAACGTGAATTGGCCTGTTATAGCGCCACCATGAGGCCAATTTGGAAAATTTGGGGCAGATGCTCTTCCTTGGCCTATACTGTGCGTGCAAAGTCTCACGCCAATCGGTCCAACGGTGCCAGAGATTAGCTGTTTACGGACAGGCGTACAGGTGGACAGACAGGAGCGATAATATAATCTCTCACCTTTGGCCGCTCCAGCCTCCTGGCGAAATAATAAATCTGCTCAGGAGGCACTAATTGTAACTCTTTCACTCCATTTCTTGTTTCTAATGTCATATTCTTCAAAAGGTGCGTTATGGTTCATTTAGAGCAAGCCAACGCAAGGCACGTTTATTTAACAATAAGGCAATTCAATCTGCATTACACAAAACATTAAGCAAAGGAAACAATGCTAGGCATGGTGTTCCCAATGCGGCAAAGGTGCATTCATGGGACATTGTCATTTTGAAAATGCACAAACAAAATGAATAATATTAATTTAGCAGAAAGTGGGATTTATATTAGAAATCCTACTTTCTGCTAAATGTATTCTCATTTTGTTCATGTGCAACACATTATGTGAGGCTCCCGGTGTGTGTGTGTGTGTGTGTGTGTGTGTGTGTGTGTGTGTGTGTGTGTGTGTGTGTGTGTGTGTGTGTGTTCTCAACAGTGTGAGACAGCATGCATCAGTATTGGCGTCATGGTGTCCGTTTCGTCACACCACTTGTCGTCGTGGCAACCAGGCAACAGGTCTGAATCCTCTGCATTCGTGAGAGCAGCCAGTGAGCGTGACACAAGTGTGTGTGTGTGTGTGTGTGTGTGTGTGTGTGTGTGTGTGTGTGTGTGTACTATGTCTACATGGGCTGCCTGCAAAAGAAATGTGTGTGGACTGTCAAATTGCATAGACAAGACAGACAGACAGACACACAAAAACTCATAAGATAAATGAGGCTGCGTATACACAGTGAAATCCTGATTGTCCATTTAACACATGAATTGGTCCTTTACAGGTTCCACTTTCACACTATTATATCGTTGTTGTCGGGTAGAAACCTTTCATCTCCATATTTTAACCCATGAAGACCTGGGACGCATCTGTGTCACTTTTTGATTTGAGCTAAAATAAAGCATTATTTTACACTTTGGCTATTCAAAAATAGTAGATCTACAAGCTCATAGCCTATGAGCTTGTAGATCTGCTATTTTTGAAAAATCGAGAAAATGTGTGCAAATTAATACATTTATATTCTTTTAAAGCGAACATTTTTAACTCAAATCCTTCATGGGGGGGTCCCTGGAACAAAACATTTTGAGATAGGGGTCCGCGGCCAAATTCATATCATTTTGGGGGTCCTTGACATGAAAGAGTTTGAGCACCACTGATATAGAAACATACGTTTTTTCAGAAAACTGTTGGGATTTAGAAGACATGTGTAGAATCGGCTTCAGGTCTTAATGGGCTAACACAGAGAGAGAGAAAGAGAAAGAGAAAGAGAGATGCTCATACCACACAATCGTCACTGTCGGGTGGAACGTCCAAAACGGTTACTTTTCAATAAACGGAGTGTAAGTGTTCCAATGCATCCAATGTTATTATTTAGTCACAAGCTGTTAATACTTTTCATTGGTTCAACCATTATAAAACACACACACACACACACAAACTTTCAAAAAGTTTCAAAAGTAGCAAAAGAAAAAGCAGATCTATTAGAAAACTGTGAAAATAGCCAATATACAAGATCACAACGTGTTTCTGAAATAATCATAACAAAAAAAGGAATGGTTTTGGACATACAAGGTTTCCACCGGACATCATCCACATTATAAATTGCAGTGGTGGAAAGTAACGAAGTACATTTACTTAAGTACTGTACTTAAGTACGATTTTGAGGTATTTGTACTTTACTTGAGTATTTCCAATTTCCAATACTTTTACTCCACTACATCTCAGAGGCAAATACTGTACTTTTACTCCACTACATTTATTTGAAAACTTTAGTTACTAGTTACTTTTCAGATATTAATCATGATATAATGAAACATACATTAACCACTTTAACCCCGTTTTATACCTACTGTAGGCTATTTGAAAATAGCAGATCTACAAGCTCACAACGCGTCGCGATGCGACGCGTTGTGAGCTTGTAGATCTGTTTTTTTCAAATATTTAGTACATTTATTTTTGGTACTTTAAGTACATTTTGATGCCAATACTTTTGTACTTTTACTCAAGTCAATTTTGAATTCTGGACTTTTACTTGTAACAGAGTATTTTTATATTGCAGTATTGGTACTTTTACTTAAGTAAAGAATTTGAGTACTTTTTCCACCACTGAATCGTCTCTGTCGGGTGGAAACCTCATATGTCCAAAGCTGTTACTTTTCAAGATTCAAAAATTCAAAAGTTGCAGATCTACAAGCTCAAAATTTGTAATTTTGAGCTTGTAGATCTGCTACTTTTGATGCTTTTGTGTGACGCTGTAGTATGATCAAGTAGGGCGTTAATTTACGGAAAAAACTAAACACAAAAAGTTGGAGATAAGATGGTTCTGCTCGACAGCAATGAAATGGAGGGATGGAATTGCATGGGGGGGTAGATACTGTAGTACATGTATAGCAGTGATTAGAGCTGGTATATTTACAGATGCCTCGCCATGGCAACGCTACGTGTATTTTTAGTGTCCCAGGGTTGCAGGCACAGCATGTGTGTAAATAATGTTTGTTTACTGTACACGTGTGAGAGAGAGAGAGAGAGACAGAGAGACAGAGAGAGAGAGAGAGAGCCAGAGAGACAGAGAGAGACAGAGAGAGACAGAGAGACAGAGAGACAGAGAGAGAGAGAGAGAGAGAGAGAGAGAGAGAGAGAGAGAGACAGAGACAGACAGAGAGAGAGAGAGAAAGACAGACAGACAGACAGAGAGTCAGAGAGAGAGAGAGAGAGAGAGAGAGAGAGACAGAGAGAGAGAGAGACAGAGAGACAGAGAGACAGAGAGACAGAGAGACAGAGAGACAGAGAGAGAGACAGAGAGACAGAGAGAGAGAGAGAGAGAGAGAGAGAGAGAGAGAGAGAGACAGAGAGACAGAGAGAGAGAGAAAGACAGACAGACAGAGAGTCAGAGAGAGAGAGAGAGAGAGAGACAGAGAGAGAGACAGAGAGAGAGAAAGACAGACAGACAGAGAGTCAGAGAGAGAGCGAGAGAGAGAGACAGAAAGAGAGAGAGACACAGAGAAACAGACGGGAAAAGTGCACAAAGAGCTAAAACAATTGTTGCCATCATTTTACATTGCTATGGCAATGCTGACGTCTCTGAGAACCAACAAAATAAAGAAGAGAGGAGGGACAAGAAAAGGAACACACACACACACACACACACACACACCCCAGTACCCAGTACTGATGTACGAGCCCATTGTGAGCTTGTACATCAGCTTTTTTTCAGAGCGAGACTGCGTGGAACAAAGTTTATCAAGGTATATTCAAGTTTTTTTTTTTCCACAGTCCTCACAGCTATTAGACGACTAATATTTCTTACAGCAGCGCTACGTAGTTTGGAGTATCAGTGGCCACTTTGGACACAAATAACATGGCAGCCAACGTCTTTGACTTAAATACCCAAAGAGTCTCTGCAAGCATGTCCGGGCGAGGACGCGCTGTGATTGGCCAGTCTTCGCTGTGACTGGCAGTTCTTCTGCCTTGGTGCCTCCATCATCGGGGACAAAGATGTTTGTATTTGGGGGACATGGGGATGATCAGCTCATCAGGGAGAACGTCGGAGTGTTTGACACACCTGCTGGCTGAGTACGCCTTCTGCACAGCTTCTTCCAGAAGGACGGTGTGATCTTGCAGCCTTTTGCATACAATGGAGAGCTGTACATATTTGGTGGCAATAACTGGGAGCAGGACTTAAATGATCTGTGGAAATTCAATCCAATAACCTTCTCCTGGAAGATAGTCCAGCCCAAGGGGAAAAGCCAATTCAGCCTTTGTTGACCAGATTGTGCTGGTGATAAATCCAGCACTGGGTTGGATTGCCAGGTTCTGTGGAATCCCAGAACACACACGGTTGCCAGGCTCTGATGACTCCAACATTTTCAGGTTAAGTGAGTTTCGGCAAACCTCCCCCTCTTGGGTCCAAGCACTGCAGTTGCCAGGTTTGGCACCATTCCATGTCAGTCTTTAGTTTTTTTTATTAGTGGTGGAAAGTAACTAAGTACATTTACTCAAGTATTGTACTCAAGTACAATTTAGACTGAATCATTTACTTTACTCTAGTTATTATTTTTATTATCATACTTCAAACTTCTACTCCGCTAGTTAGTAGCTACCCATTTTATACCTGGGCGATTCTAAAATAGCTGATCTACAGGCCTTTTATTTGCTACTTTTACTTAAAGCGGTATTATGTAACTTCTAGTAACTTTTAGTGAACAACCTTTTATTTTGTCCAATCAGTATGGTAGAGTATGTTAATGCAATATAACTTGTACAATTGGGGTGGTTGTATTTGGTCTTCAATTGAGACATTGTATCTACTGTGGGTTAGACACAACCTTTGACACAATGTTTTACCTGAAGGTCAAAATTACATTTCTCCCCTGAGCAAGCACGCAGTCTCTATTAGCTCAGTGGTAAACATGTCAGCTCTTGCGCTGGAGACCCGGCCGGGTTCAGTACTGCTTCCACCACAGTTTTTTTTACCTCAGCGATATGCATGGAATAAAGCAAAATAAAATCTCATGACTGATTGGTCCATTCTGAAACCCTTTGTCAGGCCATGTCCCAATCTGCACAATACTGTATGTAGAATTATGATGTTTAGGTATTATCATTCTAAACCAACACACAGCCAACCATCGCAGACTGAGGCTTTAACCTTTATTTTTATGAAATATCTGAGAGCATTATGATTTAGTCGTGGCGATTGGGAACTTTAATCCATGGATATGATGTCCAACATCTTCTGACTCAGGATGTGTTCAAATCAGGCGGCAAGCATCCGGTTTTTAAGATGAGGCCAATAAGGTAGAGCCGTTTCCTCTGTAGGGATGTTAACTCTTTGACTGCGGACGACGCGATAACGCGTCAAGTGCTACTTTGTCCAGTTGGCCGTCGACGCGTTCGACGCGCTGGACGCGCGTTCATTGTTTAATCTCTGATTGCGCTATGCTGCTTAATATTCAATGTTATTCTCGAGTTCCACTTACTTCACGGACATCTGCATCCGGTTTCATGACCTGGATTCCGTTTCCGGTTTTTGATTTTTTCCCCCAGTCATTTGTCCAAAATAGGTAAATAAACGGTTTTTCACACGGTATAACGGACAAACGGACAGGTTCTCTTCTATAATCTATGGTCTGGGTGACGATCAGTCATCGCCGTCGTGTATCACATCGTAATTTTGGCCGATCAAAACAATCTGGGACGACGTCACATCCGTTTTCATGTTTTTCCTTGTCTAATCTATCAAGAAGGGTGAGAGAGACCCAACGACCTGATCAAGCTGTCATGTGCTGCTCTCTAGTGGCGGATTTGTGCTGGGTCTTTAAATTATGTGTCCTTAAATTATTTTCATGAGAAAAATTCAAAATATAAAAATAAAAAAACACGAAAGTTGCTGGCACTGGGGGAGTACTTTATGAAAATACTCTGGCAGTCAAACAACGGTTGGCCGGCTTGCCGGTTAGCCGCTCGTTAAAATAATAAATGAATGTTCGGCATTTTCCTGATGGTGTCATTTGGTTAGGGGGAGATGTCATTATTTTAAACTGACTCAGGGAGGCGCAATGGAGTAGTCTATGTTCAAGAGAACACTAGAATGAGAGAAAGATCATTTCCGCTGTTCCGCACCAGGAGCTTTACAAGCGCACATCACCATCATCGTCATCTTCATCTTCAGCAGTAGCAGCGGCCTCAGCCCCACTGCTTGTAGTTTCATCTGTTGTTGCAGTTTCAACAAATGACATTGAGTGAAGCGTCGTTGTGAGCGAGGGAGATGGGCCATTATGCACAGACGAGAACACATACAGTAGCACAATGCGACTGCTCCTTGGACATAATTGCGTTACGTCTGAGGACAATGGGTCAGTAAATGAAGTGGAGAGCGACTTAACACATTGGTTGCCAGAGGTTTTATTAAAATATTATACGTTGAGTGCCGGGATTTTTAACAATTTTTGAACCTTTTTCAAGTAGTCACAAAATATTTTCAGTGATCACCGTCCTCACGGTGATCCCCTCATTACACACATAGAGGTCTCGTACAATCGGGGGAAAAAAATTAAAAACATTTGGTAATCCGTTCCACAGTTGCAGCCAGTTGAAAATAGTCAAAAATACATTGTAAAAAAAAAAAGTACACAGGAGCCGAGATACAGGCTTTTGAAGTCATAAGTTAACCAGGAAGTGGATTAGAGTCTAAATCTTCGAAAAATGATATCTCCTGGTGCTGTGAAGGAAAAAAGGGAAAAAAATGTTTTTGGCACTCAACGTGACTTTTTGCAAAAACGTATATATACTGTTTTGGCACCCAATGTGTTAAGAGAGATTTTTGCTCCCTTGGAATTAAATCCATTGGCCTCGTGGAAAGTTTACAGCCTCGGTTTCCCCAGACTGGCGACCTTAGCCAGGCGCTATCTCTGTGTACCAGGGTTTTCTCGGCAGCGAACCAAACAGTTAACAAACTGCGCACTAGATTGACACCAGAACACGTCGACATGTTGATCTTCCTTAATAAAAATGCTTAGCCTAAAGCTGGCCTTGCACTACAGGATTTTTTCAATCTTAAACGATTTTGAAATCTGGCAGCATCACACATTACAGGATAATATTGTCTTATCAGATAATCATAAGGGCATCACACACTACAGGATAATATTGTCTTATCAGATAATCATAAGAGCATCACACACTACAGGATAATATTGTCTTATCAGATAATCATAAGGGCATCACACACTACAGGATAATATTGTCTTATCAGATAATCATAAGGGCATCACACACTACAGGATAATATTGTCTTATCAGATAATCATAAGAGCATCACACATTACAGGATTCTATCCAGATTCTCGGGCTTGCCCGAACACAGCAATAATAAATACAAAATAATGTAATAAATAAAATATATAAAATATCACCAGCCACGTTGGCTGGCTGCCTTGCTCTGCAATATTATTATAATTATTAGTAGCCTATATTAATTTATAATAAATAAAGTAAACACCATTACAATACGAAAAATTTCAACCATTAAAATCATATTTAAAGATTTTTTTTATGAGCATACACTGACTGGCGATTGTGGCAAATCAATTCACATTTTTCTTCGACAGCCAGCTGCCTTCCTGCGCTGCACATCTCGATACACACACACACACACACACACACACACACACACACACACACACACACACACACACACACACACACACACACACACACACACACACACACACACACACACACACACACACACACACACACACACACACACACACACACACACACACACACACACACGGCCTGTTTTGTGCTTTGTCTTGCCACGGTGCATTGTATCAGAGCCGATCTGCAAGCCCACGACGAGTCTCATTGTGGTCTTGTGTATCGCATAATGTCATCCACTCAACACTGTCACGCAACAAAAAATAAACCAGGTTGGCTTGGCACAGACTCAAGAGTCTTCCTTTGCAACATTTTGCTAAATCAATGGATTTAAGGACTATGAAGGGTGCACATTGTGCGACCAATATGAAAGGTAGAGGATAAAATAGAGCATATAAGGATCAGCATTGACAATAATATCGCAGCTGCAGCTACAATGAAGATAACAGCGAGCCAAGCCGTCATCTTGCAATATACTGTGTATGCTAACTCATATCGTGCATGCGTCAGATTAGTGGGCTGGCCCCTCTTGCTGGCTGCTCCATTCAAGTGAATGAGGTTTTTGGACGGACTTTACAATTAATTTTATTACCGTAGTAAAGATTTTCATTATTACCTTATATTTTCAATCACTAGTTTAAAGTATTTTTTCCAAGTATCATATGCATTTAATAAATGATGGTCCCATTCATTTCAACTCTCTGGCTGCCAAGAACGAGTTATCACGAGTATCTTTCTGAATGCCCTGGCTGCCAATAAGTTAAAAAAATATATATATACAGTATATATATATATATATATATATATTATTATTTTTTTTGGGGGGGGGGAATGTTCAGAACCCAAGACATCATCACTTGAAGATCTGCTGCTCCATTCACTTCTTGTTTAACTTATTACTGAAAAAGGCTCCTGAGCACTTTTTTTTTACGATGTATTTTTGGCCCAGACATGCTATTTTCAAAGGCAGACGATTAATGTCGACGAGGTCGCGATGACACACCACACAGTATAACCCTCAGTGATTAGCAATCATCAGGGGATCGATCATAATGGAGATAAATATTATGTGACTACTTGAAAAAATCGCTGGCAGTGGGCAAACACGGCCAGAAATAAGTCTGGCAGTGAGAGAGTTCCAATGTATGATAAAGTATGGTACTAGGGCTTCTACTGGTTCTACCGACTGAAGTCCGCCCTCGCTACCCGTCCAGCCAATAGCATTCGTTTCTGGTTGATTTGACAAGATGGTGGATTTGACTTCGCAGAAAAAGTTGCTTCCAAACGGCTCTGTAGAAACCAATGGGGCTCCCCCTTCGTCCATATTTAATTTTTTACAGTCTATGGTTAAAATGCAGACTTGTTGGCCTGGACCGCTGGCGTAGCGTACCGGGCACCTAGGCTCAGTGTAGCCTGACAGAGTGTCGCGGGTTCAAGTCCCGATCCCGACAGCCTTTGCTGCATGTCACTCCCCATTTCCTGTCAGTCTACTGTCCTGTCCATAAAGGCTTAAAAGCCTCAAAACAAATCTTACAGAAATAAATAAAAGCAGACTGGTCTTACCTTGGCGGCCATGCGGGAGTAGAGGGCGTTCTGGTCCTGTGCTGTGCTCATCTTCTCTCTCCTCACCAGATCCTTCAGACCCACGTTGTCATCATCCTGGAAGTAACGCACGCGCTCGCCGTCCACATGGGTCTCAATCTGCAGCACACACAGAGAGAGAGAGAGAGAGAGAGGTGATCAGGTCTACAATATCTTAATCACTTAACACATTAACCGCCAAGACCGTAGTCCTACGGGCCGTTAAATCCAACTGTTAAGCGCCGAGACCGTAGCCCTACGGGCTGTGGTGCTTTTTCCTTTTTTTCAATTTTTTTTTTTTTCAATTTTCCAGGGGGACCATTTTCAGTGTAACACCACCCGAAATCGACCGGAAGTGCGATCACGTTTTTTGTTTCCCGTCTGCCTTCATTCTAAGTCGTACACAAAAACCCCTGTAAAAGCTGTACAGGACATGTAGTTTTTCATCCTCGCATTTCCCATGTTAACATAAACGATCAGAACTCAAACATGGCGGCTCCGTTTGACACGCGGTCTCGACGAGTAGACACCAGGACATGTGCCCGTTGTTTACAAACATTGGATCGGGCAATCTAAAGGATTTTAACGGGGCCTATGGCGACCTGAAAAAAACAAAAAACAACAATAAAACCTTGGCACTGGTGAGTACATTATGAGATTAGCCCTTGCCGGTGGATGTGTTAACAATTGAATACTTAAATATTTTTTTTAAATAGCAAAAATAGCTGATCTACAAGCTTACAACGTGTCACTAAGTGATGCGGTGTAAGCTTGTAGATCTGCTATCTCTGCTTTTTTTTTCATATTTGAAAATGTGTGAACATTTTTAAACATGAAAACGATTATCGAGTAGCAGATCTACAAGCTCAAAACGCCCTACAGCAACAACATGGATCATGAATCTGATGATTTAAATGTGTGAGTGTGATGGTGAAGGAGGAGAGAGGAATGAGTAAAAGGAGAGAGAGGCAGACAGACAGGCAGGCAGGCAGGCAGGCAGGCAGGCAGGCAGAGGGAGAGAGGGAAAAAGAGGGAGAGAGAGAAAGGGAGGGAGAAAGAGAGAGAGGGAGACACACACACACACAGGCATTTTCCAGTTAGAGAGAAGGAGACGGTTAAAATAAAAAAGGGAAACTGATAAGAGTGTGAGGGACAGAGAGAGTAAAGATGAAGAGACCATAAGCACTGAAGGGCTCTGTGTAGGTTCCAAGCATTTCATGTGTGTGTGTGTGTGGCCACTGATGGGGCTAAATCAACTCCCGCTATGTCTGTCAGACCAGATGAGACAGCGCACGCACGCACGCACACACACACGCGCACACACACACACACACACACACACACACACACACACACACACACACACACACACACACACACACACACACACACACACACACACACACACACACACACACACACACACACACACACACACACACACACACACACACACACACACACACACACACACACACGAACGATCTGGTCACATTACACACTCTGATGAATGCCTAATGACAAGAAGCAAGACGAGAGACTCAGAGACAGAGACAAATCTCCCCCCCCCACCCTTTCTCTGTCTCTCTCCAGTCTTTCTCTCTACAATTTACAATGTAGGCATGTAGCAGACGCTCTTATTCAGAGTGGTTTACAAATGTGAGATTAAAATAAGCTGAGTAACCATGCACTCTAGTCAATAAACACAAAAGACACACAAATGGAGTGCAGAGAGAACGGTGTTCGTCGTGCCTCATAGAAACTAGGCTACCGGGTAGACAATGAACCTAGCATCTGTACTCTAACAACATGCTCAATAACATCCTGTACATTACATAACAGGTAAGCAATGAACCTAGGATCTGTCTAAATAATATGCTATCTAAATCACATGCTGTACACTTTGTGGTTGAGAAAAACAAATCTAGGAAACAAAAACCTGAGTGACCAAGATATACCATATCTTGGTCACTTGTTCTCAGGTTTTTGTTTCTTAGATTTGACTAAGATATGGCTGCTATGGAGACATATCTTAGATAGCAGCCATACCTTGGTCGATCGCTAGCATCAAACAAAAGAAAAGGTGTCAAGAAGGAGTATAGGTAGAGTGAGTGGTGGAAAAAATACTCAAATTCTTTACTTAAGTAAAAGTACCAATACTGCAATATAGAAATACTCTGTTACAGGTAAAAGTCCAGAATTAAAATTGTACTTGAGTAAAAGTACAAAAGTATTGGCATCAAAATGTACTTAAAGTACCAAAAGTAAAGTACTAAATATTTGAAAATAGCAGATCTACAGATCTGCTATTTTCAAATAGCCGAGGCATAAAATAGCTAAAGTGGTTAATGTATGTTTAATAATATAATAGTTTATATCTGAAAAGTAACTATTAACTAAAGTTTTCAAATAATTGTATTGGAGTAAAAGTACAATATTTGCCTCTGAGATGTAGTGGAGTAGAAGTAAAAGTATTGGAAATTTGAAATACTCAAGTAAAGTACAAATACCTCAAAATTGTACTTAAGTACAGTACTTAAGTAAATGTACTTAGTTTCTTTCCACCACTGGGTAGAGTGAAGTGCTAAGGGGTCTCTCTCTTTCTCTCTCTCTCTTAGGGGCGGGGCGTTACCATTTTCTTCTTGCGTCGACCTCCATGGGGTTCCTGCGGTCCCGACGGGGCGGTGACGGGCCAGGCGCGACCCGATTGGTCCGTTCTGAACAGCAGCACTTCCTGGTCCTCCTCGGAGCGTCCCGGGACCTGACACACACAACAAAAACACAGAGGTCAGCACTGACACTACAGCAGGGTTCCCCAATTACTTTTCCCCTAGGGCCAAATTATGTCTCGGGTACCAAGCCGAGGGCCAGGGGCACCCTATAAAAAAAAAAAAGTTTTTTTTCATTTTTTTTCTCTAATCTACCTAATTTGACACTGTGTTATTTTAGGCCTGGGATTCTTAAATCCTGTGTTGAGGGTCACACAAAGAAAAAATGCACTCTGGAAACAAAATAAGTTGAGAATTTAAAATATTTTGTTGTTACAGTCTGCTTGAAAAGTAATATAGATTAACACATTAACCGCCAAGAACGTAGTCCTACGGTCCGTTAAATCCAACTGTTAAGCGCCGAGACCGTAGCCCTACGGTCCACGGTCTTTTCGCGCTATTCACTTCCGGGTTCACTTTCGGATTTTTTTTGATCCACTTCCGTTTCCGGTTTGATGACCGGAAATAGAATTATTTGGGATCCGGTTTTGACGATCACGTCCGCTCCCATTCTACAGACGAAACTGAAACTCAATTCTCTTCCTGTAGTTTTTTCTCCTCGCATTTCACTGTTTAACGTAATCCGCTCTAACTACAACATGGATGCCCCGTTTGACACGCGATCTTCACTGGGAGATACAGGGAGATCTCGCGGATGTAAACAGACCGTGTAGAGCTCAATCTTAAGGATTTTAACAAGATCTATGGCGACATGAAAAAAACAAAAAAACAACAAAAACACCTTGGCACTGGTGAGTACATTATGAGATTAACCTCTGGCGGTCGATGTGTTAACAGGAGCCAGTTGTACATACTGAAAATCAAAATAAGTCCAGAATCAACAATTTACTTACAGATGTGTTTGTTAATCTGCTTGAACAGTAATACAGATATTATTTTTTTAAAATCATTTTTTTTTAAATTATTATTATAAAACATTTAATAAAATTATGACAGGAGTCGTCGCGGGCCGGACAGTTGCCTCTCGCGGGCCGCAAATGGCCCGTGGGCCGCCTATTGAGGAACCCTGCACTACACTAAGTTAGCATAGCATGTTCACAGAAACCTTGTTTGCCAATATTTCAATTGTTTTTTAGTTTTTTTCCTACATTTTCATAAATCAATGGCCTGTTGTATGAGGACAAAGTAGCGACAATATCTGATCTACAAGCTCACAATGTGATGATAGATGATCATCACATCTAAACTCATACTTTTGCTATTTTTGAAACATTTTGACAATAAAAAAAAACACATTGGCCTAAACCCAAACTAGGGACTAAGTTGAAAGTGGCTATGTGTGTCTGTGGGTTTTATAAACATTTAACCAAATAAAAGTATTAAAAAGAGCTTATGACTAAATAATAACTACATTGGATTCATTTGGAACACAGGCTCTTTTTTTTCATTTCCTGAAAAGTAACAGTGTTGGACAATACACAAGATTTCTACTCGACAATGACGGTATCAGCAGTCATGACAAACACAATGTGATTCTATGGGAGGTGGAGAGTTGTTCGGTGCATGTAGGGCAGAAGGGACAAAGCTTTTGCTGAAGAAAATAGCAAAAATATCTACCAGTGCTATATCCATATCTGCAGTGCACCCCAGACAGTTCCAAAGTTGCTTCATTCAATATTTAGATATTTGATATACATTTGATCAGACAACCCATTCCTATGTAAACCCATTCAACGTCAAACTCCTCGTTAGACTCATTGAAAACACCTTCTGGTGACTGATATCGACATTCTAATGGATGGGGAGACCTTATTTTTTTGTATTAATTATTTCATTTTTTTTAAATATTTAAGTCCACGCATGAAATAACTACAGTAATGGCAAGATGAAGGTCTCCCCATTCTTTAGAAGGACACTATCAGTCATTGGAAGCTTGTAAGATCAGCCATTTTGTCGTACAAAATAGGTCATTGATTTATGGAAAAACTAAAAGATGAAAAATGGAGATACACGGTTACTGCACGACAGTGACAATATGTATTTTATGAACTGAATCATTGTTAAGTATTGTTATGTTTCTGGATCATTCTTAAGTGTACATAAGGCCTGCACAAGACTATGGACTGAATGTCCTCTCACGGGGACAATGAACCCAACTTTCATCATTGTGTACTTGAGCCTAGTAGTACACTAGCCAGGAGCATGATGACCTTTTCATATTTTGTCATTGTCGGGCAGAAACCTTGTATCTCCATATTTCAACTTTTTATGTTTTTTTTCATTCAATGAATGCCCTACTTCCTCATACTACAGTGTCACACAAATTAATGTGGCAAAAAAAATAGCCAATCTACAAGCTCACAATGTGTCGCATCACGACTTGTACATTCTTTTTTGCTATTTGGTATTTATTTTTAAGTGAAAGTTAAAGTGGTCAAGTATGTCTGCGGGTGTTATAAATATTGAACCAATGAAAAGTATTAACAAGCGCTTGTGACCAAATAATAACTACATAATATTGGATCACAGGTTATTCTTTTCCATTTCCTGAAAAAAATGTGGTTTTGGACATACAAGGTTTTCACCCCGACGGCGACAATTTGGGGCGAGTGCTGATCTATCTCTGTGGCGTTATCGCTGACGGAGGGCTATTGACACGGTCAGCTCTCTGCTCAAACTGCCGTGATCGCTGACCTGCTCTGTGGTTGAAAAAGCCTCTGGTCTGAGAGAGAGAAAAAACACGTCCTCTGGTTTTCATAATCCCGTTGATATCTACTGTAAATGAACCATGATGTCGTAACGTCACGTTTGGTCAGACCCGAGTCGAGTTTGGACAATGGAGAAGTAGAACTCTAGAACGATAGCTTTGTCAACACATGCTCTGTTTACTTTATAGCTTTGTTGTTCTTTCTGTGGTTGAGAAATGGCCTCAACAAACAGAATGACGGAGAGGGGAAACTTGTTTTTTTCATCATTCTGTTGTTCTTATTTGACATTTGGACCGTTCTCATAACATACAACATAATGTAAGAACATATTATGTCAGAATTAAATAATGCACCCACTCCATAGTTCCAGTAAATATACAGTGCTGTATGTCAGGAACAATAAACAAACACAAGGCTATCCATATGGACAAATATGTTTTGGACAAACATACTTACATGCAGAAATAGGATCCATACATACACACAGCTGGTTTCCCATGGTGAGTGACACAGACAACTCAACAGCAACAAAATCAAATAGCTATCACCATGAGTAGCTACCTTGTACCAAGCTAATAAATAATGGACAATTGCATCTACATGATAAAGTTTAAGTTGCCTGTGGCTGTGCTTTTCTGTGTGCCCAGAATATGCCCCCATATGGTCACACACACATATATGGAGATCCCCGATATCAGGGCAAACCAGGCATTGTTAGGCAACACTCAATTTGAATTTGTTCATAAACCAATATCACAAATTGTGTTCCAAAACAATAATAACGAACAATAATGAAATACAGAGGAGAGCAATGCACACACGTGCACACACAAACAGCTATACAAAATGTGCACGTACATCTCCTACATACAGATGAAGATAAAGCTGACCGACTGGATGACTGTGTAATTTAGTGCCGCTCAGTGCAGACTAAATGATGGGAAAGGCTGGAGGTGAATAGGTGTGTTTTGAGTTTACTTTTGGAGAAGTCAAGTGAGCTTAGACTCTGGAATGTGGATGGGGAGATGATTCCAAAGACGAGGGAAAGCCCTGCCACCTACTGATTATTTTCACAGCTCGGAAATCCTGTCAATAAACAGACCCTGTAACTAGTCAACACTTTCTCGTTACTTTCTCCCTTTTCTCCCTATTGGCTAAAGACCAGCCAATGAGGGGGTTGCCAATGGCTTACCATACTAATAGTGAAGCTGGCATCGCCTGCTGGTCAAATCTGGGATTGCAAGACTTTGGTAGCCAAGCTGTATATAACATTTCATGTCAGTCATGTGGAGAACCTAACCAAAAGATTAAGAGGACAGATTGGTTTCCTCTACAGAAACAGGTCCTGTTTTTCTTTTGACAGTAGAAAGACTATTAATCGATCTGTAATAATGTATGTGTTTGACTATGATGATGTGCTGTACATGCATGCTTCACTCTCCACACTGAAGCCTCTTGAAGCAGCCTACCACAGTGCCCTACGTTTTATCACTGGCGATGATTATCTCACCCATCACTGTATTTTATATGATAAAGTGGGTTGGCCATCTCTTGCAGTTCGTAGAGAGCAACATTGTATTTTATGTATTTATTTATTCAAGGTAAGCTTCCTATCCTCACACACTACATAGTGACTGCACCAGTTTCGTGTAACACTATATTTATTTGCATCTGTGACGTTGTAACGTGATTCAAATGTTGGTTTTTGTTCTTCATTATGTATGTGTTTTAGATGCTGTTATCAGGGCGTCCTTGAAAAAGGGAGCTTGCTCTCAATGGGCTTCCCTGAATAAATAAAGGAAAAAGGAAGAAAGAGTCTCGTTTTGGAATAGTTACAGCAGAGACGGCATTCTGTGATGGTAGGGGTCTTAGCAGCAATACGAGGAGTGACAAGAGGCGATGAGTAGGATGGTGCCAGGTTGGGTCATGTAATAATTTACACATTGGAATAGTTTGTAATGTTGTTGATCTGGTTGATATGTTGTGTGTGATGTAAGACCAGAGCTCCATCGGCGAGATAGCGAGGCAGAGCGAGACAGAGACAGAGAGGTGTAGAGAAAGGGAGGGAGGGATAACCCAGCCGTGTACCAAAACCTGAACACACTAATAAACCCAGCAACTCCGGCAAGCTGTTTTCTGCTCGTCATATATCGTCTCTGTCGGGTGGAAACCTCATACTGTATGTCCAAAACTGTAACTTTTCAGGATTCAATTTAAAAAACAGCTTGCGGATCTGCTACTTTTAGTACTTTCAAGTAGGGCTCTCTGCTGGTGAGTGTCGAATTGGCCTTATCCTATTCCCACTGATA
>NC_137606.1:55963037-56078037 GCF_963280865.1 Gymnoscopelus braueri
GTTTTCGAAATCCTAAACGTTTTTGGAAAAAAATCCCCCCAAAAAAATGTTCAAGATTTTTCAAAAATAGCAGATATACAAGCTCATAGCGCCGGCACTCGGTGCCGCGCTATGAGCTTGTATATCTGCTATTTTTGAATAGCCAAATAAATCTTAAAATGACACAGAGATGCGTTCCCGGTCTTAATGGGTTAAATTCATGACAGTGACATAAGAGGGAGGGCGGCCCGGGATACGGCACACATGGAGGATGTCACTCACAGCTGTTTACCACCGTGGGGGAGGGCCAGCCAGTTTATCACTCTGCCCTCCCATTCATAACAGGCGACAGCTAGAACACCCATCACTGCATGCTGTATAACAAGGTCGGTTGGCCCTCCCTCCTTGCGACTAGGAGAGATCAGCATTGTTTTTTTTTATTTTTATTTATTTATAAAGTTTTAATTGAGAATTTACCCTCTTATTTAAATGATCTTTTGCAGTAGAAAACTAGCGCCTATCATATGCCCTCTCCTCTACTCCCTGTACACGTATGACTGCACACACATGACTCCAACACCATCATAAAGTACGCGGACGACACAACCGTGATAGGTCGAATTGTCAACAATGAATAGTCTGACTATAGAGATAAGATCGTGGACTTCAGGAGGCCATGGAGAGATCATGTACCCATCTTCAAGGGTACACGTATAAAAAGTTTTAACTGAAAATTCCAGATCCATTGCAGGTGTTTTTCTCTCACATTTCTAAAGCCTTTTCAACTGCAATGTCAAAAGTAATCTTTGCCTGTGGGTGTCGCTGCGGGGAGGACAGGGGGTGGGATTAAGTGACTATGACATCAAAGTCAAGGGGCCAATCCCAGATTACTTTTCAGCCTAATTATCCCAAAAAAAACATACCACAGAAAATCCACTGAATGTTCAAAGTTCCGTTTTTTGGGGTGTAATTGAGGTCATAAAACGCCCCAAAAAACATAAAAAAAAGTTAAAATAAATGTCATAGACCCTTTAATCCTAATTGCAATGTTTGACAATCGTGACAGCCGCAACGGCCCTCGAGAAGGGACGTACCGTGTTCCCCATGATCTCTGCTTTCACCAGCTTGGCTCCCAGTTTGTTCATCTCTTCATCCGTCAGCAACGGAAGCTCCTCTTCCTCACTGCTACAGACACCGACAGACAGACAGACAGACAGACAGACAGACAGACAGACAGACAGACAGACAGACAGACAGGGTGAGTTTATTCATTCACTTCACCTGTGACACTCAACAAACCACAGATTTGTATCCTATTTTCATCAGAGCCCGTCCAAGATATCTGTCTGA
This sequence comes from Gymnoscopelus braueri, assembly GCF_963280865.1. Classification (NCBI taxonomy): domain Eukaryota; kingdom Metazoa; phylum Chordata; class Actinopteri; order Myctophiformes; family Myctophidae; genus Gymnoscopelus; species Gymnoscopelus braueri. The sequence continues at coordinate 55,964,367 of NC_137606.1, forward strand.
CTCTCAAGAGTAACAGGGACTCCCGGTGGTCCCCAAACCCCACGCGATCTAGGTCGGGGTTCTTCAAAGTTTTTCAGGCCATGGACCCCTTAGCTGAGAGACAGATGAAGCAGGGACCCCCAACTACATATTGTATAAAATGTTGCATACTTAACTTTTTCAGTAAAGTATGATTTTCCCCTCGTTCCTTCCTATCACACAGAGATTTGGCGGCCCCACTGCAGTAACTGAGGACCCCGCAAGAGTCCCGGACCCCCAGTTGAAGACCCCCGATCTGGGCTTTTTGTACGACTGATATTCTCATGTATGTTATGGGGGGGGAGGTAGTGTAGATGGGAGTCCAGCTTCAAAGATTAGTAAAGCAGTTAGACCCTCCAGAAAAATTTGATTATGCGATCGCAGAATTTACCGCATAATCAGCAAAATGGCGGGGGTAACGTTTTTAAAAAAAAGGTCGCATCACATAATATGCGCATCCCATCGCGTATTTCCGCATATTTCACAACTTTTCACATATTTCGCATTTTTCGCAGTAAGTGATATAGTTTTGTTAAAAATAAGTGTTAGATAGCTCTATATTCTGCTAGTAATCACTGCTATGGTGTTTGTTCAATAACAGGGGTTTCCATGTCATTCGAGCTCTATAGTAAACAGAAAATACATTTTCAGGCCAGGATATACATTTTATTGCGAACACGGAAGGAGGCGCGGCGAAGCCCCGCCTCCGACCAAGTGGAGCTTACTATGTAACCGTGCTCGGGTTGTGTGTGTGTGTGTGTGTGTGTCGGTGTACAGCCGCGCTCTCATTGGCTCGCGCCCCCATGTGACTCGAAACTCCGTGCTGAAATGCCAGCAGCTGCACTGCCTGTCTACAGCCGGCAGAGTGCGCCAGAGTGCACTACTACAGTGTGGTTGAAATATAGCAGCCACAGTCAATCTGCGTTCGCTTCCAGCGTTCTTACTTGTCCGATCAGAAGAGAGAACTCTATACAGCATACAACATTAACACATTTTTTAACAACCATTTTTTAAGTAGTCACAAAATATTTTCTGTGATCACCATCCTCACTGTGATCCCCTCATTACGCACACACAGGAGTCTCGTAGAATCGTGGGGGAAAGAAACCCCGATCGCGGTAATCCGTTCCATAATTGCAGCCAGTTGAAAAAAAGCATGTTTCACCAAAAAATACATGGTAAAAAAATAAGTACACAGGAGCCGAGATAAAGGATTTTTAAGTAATACAGTAAGTTAACCAGGGAGTGAATGGAGCAGTAAATCGCGATATCTATGGTTCTGTGTGGTTTTTTACTTTTATTTTGAAAAGACGGACATGTCCGTCTTTGGCGGTAAACGGGTGTATTTTAAAAGACGGACATGTCCGTCTTTGGCGGTAAACGGGTGTATTTTAAAAGACGGACATGTCCGTCTTTGGCGGTAAACGGAGGTATTTTAAAAGACGGACATGTCGGGCATTATTTTACACTTTGGCTATTCAAAAATAACAGATATACAAGCTCATTGCGGAGCCGTGCTATGAGTTTGTAGATCTGCTATTTTTGAAAAATCTAGAAAATGTGTGCAAATTAAAATATTTATATTCTTTTAAAGCGAACATTTTTAACTAAAATCTTTGCTTCTGGGGGTCCCTGGAACAGAATATTTTGAGATGGGGGTCCGCGGCCAAATGCATATCATTTTGGGGGTCCTTGACATGAAAACGTTTGAGAACCACTGATATAGGAACATACGTTTTTCAGAAAACTGTTGGGATTTGGAAGACATTAGCTAAGAATCGGCCTCAGGTCTTAAAAAAGACCACAGACACACTTAACCTCCTTAACTTTCATTGAAGAAAAAGCAAAACAAGCTCACAACACGCATCACGATGCATTGTGAGAGCTTGTTGATCTGCTATTTTCGCTACTTGTGTGCGCCACTCGTCTCTTGTATGACACAGTAGGGCATTGATTTAGAAAACAAAACATACAAAGTTGAAACATGGACATAATGAGGTTTCTGCCTGACAGCAACGTTATGAAGAATAGTGTCTCTGTAGCAATTGCTAATTGGCAGTTAACCCATTCATTACCTGTATAGGCCTATATTTTACATTTAAAAGGTGTTGTAAGTGATATTTTTAGTTTATTGTTAAAAAGTTAAAGCTCTATATTCTGATGGTAACCATTAGTATACTATAGGGTGTTAGTTCAGTGACAAGGCTCTCCCTGTCTCTCCAGGTCTTTAGTAAACAGAAAACATATTTTCAGGCAGGAGAAAATATATTTTCAGGCAAGTTGTATGTCGCATCCAATCAGGAAAAATAACCCCACAGAGATAATATATCAGCGTGTGTTCCACTTCCAATTTCACGTGTTTATCCTGTGTCTGTATGAGCTCTCTTTCCTGATTGGATGAAATTGATGTACCAACCTGAAAATGTATTTTTCAGGAGAGAAGGGGAGACCCCTTTCACTGAAAAAACACTCATTTTAGCAACAATGATATTACTTACTGCACCTGTAACACAAATCCAGTCAGAGAATTGACCACTTAACCCATTAACCCATCGGGTGCCAGAATTTTATTAAAGGACAACTTAGTTTTTTTTACAACCAAGGTTTATATGTTAGCTTGTAATTAAAGTAAATAAAAGATGAGTGTTATTTCTTTTTCATTTACTGCTTTCTATAGTTTTAGCAATTTTCACAATCTTTTTTTACAGTGGGCGGGGGCATTCTGTCCGGTGGCTAAATATGCCTTTTTTACACAATAAAAAAGGTCCTGTGGTCTTTGATGGCCAGATGTGAGTTATTGGGGGCTAGAAGAGCTACTGTAAATAATAATAAAGAAAACACCGGGTTATTGTGTAAAAAAAATACATATTTAGCCACTGGACAGAATGCCCCCGCCCACTGTAAAAAAAGATCGCGAAAATTGCTAAAACTATAGAAAGCAGTATATTTTAAAATTTTAACACTCATCTTTTATTTACTTTAATTACAATCTAAAACATGAACCTTGGTTGTAAAAAAACAAAGTTGTCCTTTAAAACAGATTACGTTCGGTGCCATAAATCTCACCGTTGTGCTGCGCTGTTTAAAGCTCTAGACTCTACGACGAGCAAATCCATGTAAACAATGCATGCGTGCGTGCACGGTGCACGGTGGTCCTGGCTAACGCCTGGAACGATAACATCTCTCACACGAGTCACAATGGAGGAGTGATCGCGCATCGAAAATGACTCGTTTTTCCCCACCGGGAAAAAGTTTCGGAGCTACAGAGGTTTTTATCAAGGAGATAGAACGGAAGCGGACGGGGAGCCATGTTTTTTTGGCACGGTGATCCATCTGTCCCTTCCTTCTCAGAATCACCATGAGTTCGCAATTATTTTTTTATTTAATTGGCACTGAATGAGTTAACCCATTAAGACCGGGAGTGCATCTGTGTCATTTTAGATTTCTTTGGGCTATTCAAAAATAGCAGATCTACAAGCTCATAGCGCGGCACCGAGTGCCGCGCTATGAGCTTAGGAGATCTGCTATTTTTGAAAAATCATGAAAAGGTGTGCAAATCTTTGAATATATATATTTTTTTAAAGCGAACATTTGTAAAATATATTGTTCCAGGGACCTCCAGAGGCAAAGATTTGAGTCACAAATGTTTGCTTTAAAAAAAATATATATAAATATTCAAAGATTTGCACAAATTGTCATGATTTTTCAAAAATAGTAGATCTACAAGCTCATAGGGCGGCACTATGAGCTTGTATATCTGCTATTTTTGAATAGCCCAAAGTATAAAATAATGGTTATAGCTCAAATCTAAAATGACACAAATGCTTTCCCGGTCTTAAAGGGATATTTCACTTTCAAAAAAACTTTGGGTCATTTTATCATTTACTCAGGCTTTTGTGAGCCCCCCGGACAGTTGCTTGATTCAGTATTTAGATATATTTAGCCCTATTTTATACCTAGACTATTTGAAAATAGCCGATCTACAAGCTTACAACGCGTCGCGATGAGCTTGTAGATCTGCAATATTCAAATACTTAGTACTTTTACTTTTGGTACTTTAAGTACATTTTGATGCCAATACTTTTGTACTTTTACTCAAGTACATTTTTTATTCTGGACTTTTACTTGTAACAGACTATTTTTATATTGCAGTATTGGTACTTTTACTTAAGTAAAGAATTTGAGTACTTTTTCCACCACTGTACATTATGAGGTTTCCACCCGACGGCGACGATAACAAATACCAAACCATGCAATAATAGACCCAGATTTATTTCACTTCTTTTCCTTAGAGCTCAATTCCCTGGACTTATTTTTTTCATTACCTGGAAATGATTCTATCCCTGATATATTCATGGACCGAGCTTCATCTCAAATTACCTGCATCTCTGGTGCCCAAAAAGATCTCTAGTCTCCAGCAGGGCTGTCAACTTTCCTCAGAAAAGATATTCGAATATTGGTCTTAAAAATTGGCAGATATTTGAATATATTCGAATATTATTATTATTATAAAAGAAAATATCAATAAAAATAATAATAAAAAAAGACGTACAAAAAACAATGTATCGAGTGCTCGGATCCAATAAAACATATATTTTGTTTGTTTTTATAACGTTTTTTGTATTGTCCCTGTCAAATAAACATTAAAAATATAATAATATATATTTTTTTTATATTCGAATATAAATTTTCATATTCGAATATACACATTTTCCCAATATTCGAGTAATATTCGAATATCGAATACTCGTTTGACAGCCCTAGTCTCCAGTGGTGGAAAGTAACTAAGTACATTTTGTTGCTGTCGGGCATAAACCTCCTATCTCCATATTTTAACTTTTGTTTTTTTTGTTTGTAAATCAACGCCCTACTTGATCATACTACAGCGTCACACAAAGGCATCAAAAGCAGCAGATCTACAAGCTCAAAATGCGGTTCGAAGCGACGCGTTTTCAGCTTGTAGATCTGCTTCTTTTGAATTTGAATCCTGAAAAGTAACAGTTTTGGACATATGAGGTTTCCACCCGACAGAGACGATTTACTGTACTGTATACTTGAGTACATTTTTACTTGAGTAAGTCCCTTCTTACTTGAGTATGGGCATTTTTCCATACTTTATACTCTACTCCAATACATCTCAAGAAACACATTTTTGTACTTTTTACTCCACTACTGTTTGAAAACCCTTAAAAGTTATAAGTTATTTTGTAGATACATTTATTACAAAATGTACATTAAACAAATGTGCCCTATTCAATCTACAATCTACAAGCACACAACGCATCGTGATGGGACGTGTTGTGAGCTAGTAAATCAGCTCAAGATTTCGACAAAATTAGAAACCTTTGGTAAACACACATAAATGAGTACTTTTACTTTTGGTACTTTAACTCATTCACTGCCACAATTATTGCTGGCCGCGTTTGCCCACTGCCAGAGATTTTTCATTTAAAAAAAAAAGTACTCAGGAGCCGAGATACAGAATTTTTAAGTTTTAAGTTAACAAGGAAGTGGATGGGAGTGTAGATCTTTAAACAATCATATCTCCTTGGTCTTTGGGTCAAATTTGAAAAAAAAACTAAAAAAAAAAAGTGGCAGGATTGGTAAACGGGACAAATTACGTTTTTTACGTCAGTGGCAGTGAATGAGTTAAGCATCATTTTGTAGTAAAGCAACATTTTATACAGGACTTTTACTTGTAACAGACTATTATATTATGGTATTGCTACTTTTACTTAAATAAAGTGCTTCTTCCACCACAGGTACAGTCTCACAGGAGGAGGTACTGTATGAGAAGGAAATGACAGGTTAGTAAGCACTGTTCTAGACTATTACACCTCTGATGGCCTCCAATTGTGTTTGCCATGATGAGACAGCAGTACTCTTATTCCATGCTGCTGGCCGGGTGCTTTCAGATGGCCTTCTAGCTAAACAACTTAGCCTAATGATGCATAATAACGCAGGAGAGAAGAAGCTCAATGCAGTAAAGCATCAGCGACATCGCGGCTTGGACTGCTGCCCTGCCTGTCGCATGCAGTAAAAAAATGCTTTGGATGTAGAAGAATCCCTTTGAAAAGATATATTGTGAACTGCTGTTCCAGACCAGTGGTTCTCAGACTTTTCAGGCCGCGCCCCAAAATAATCATTTTGAAGTGGGGACCCGCCCCCCCCCACCCTGACAAGCACTAACAATTTAACCCATTAGGACCTGAAGCCTATTCTACAAAATGTCTTCTAAATCCCAACAGTATTCTATGTCAGTGGTGCTCAAACTTTTTCATGTCAAGGACCCCCAAAATGATATGTATTTGGCCGCGGACCCCCATCTCATAATATTTTGTTCCAGGGACCCCCCAGAGGCAAAGATTTGAGTTAAAATTGTTGGCTTTAAAAGAATATATAAATTCAAAGATTTGCACACATGTTCACGATTTTTCATAAATAGCAGATCTACAAGCTCATAGCGGATAGCGCGGCACTCGGTGCCACGCTATGAGCTTGTACAGTATATGTCCCACTTCTAAATAGCCAAAGTGTAAAAAAAATATGCTTTTTAGCTCAAATCAAAAAGTGACACAGATGCATTCCAGGTCTTAACACATTGGGGGTGCCAAACACGGTCTGAACCGTGTTTTCAATCGCTTTAGTTTTTAGAATTTTTTCCACACGGGAGCTGGAGCAGCTCTGGGATCACCCACGGTGATTCTGAGAAGGAAGGGCCTTATAGATCACCGTGCCAAAACATGGCTCCCCATCCGCTTCCGTTGGCTCCCCTATAACTCAGAAACTTTTTTACGTTGGGGAAAACGACTCATTTTGTATACGCGATCGCTCCGCCATTGTGACCCACGGTAAAGATGTTATCGTTCCAGGCGTTAGCCAGGATAATAATATTCGAATATATTCGAATATCTGCCAATTTTTAAGACCAATATTCGAATATCATTTCTGAGGAAAGTTGACAGCCCTAGTGTGTCTGTGTGTGTGTGTGTGTGTGTGTGTGTGTGTGTGTGTGTGTGTGTGTGTGTGTGTGTGTGTGTGTGTGTGTGTGTGTGCGTGTGCGTGTGTGTCTGTGTGTGCGTCCCGATTGAACGTGCACTGGCCAATAAATCAGTGCTTCTGAGTTAGTCCAATGAGAGACTGTATTAATTCAGATCACTCTCCCCACCTACAGTCTGGACTGTAGGTGGGGGTGGTCCCCAGCACAACAAAACAAACTAATGGGTGCCTGTGTGTGTATCACTTTGGGGCTTGACGTTACTTTTTCTTTTTTTATAAAAAAAAAACTCATTAATTGACTAATTGATTAAATGGATTCCAGAAACTTTGCGATTAAATAACGCTGTTCGCTTTTATATGAAATATGAAATATCTAACTATTAAGATTTTATGGAAAATGCTTGTGAACATAATTGCTAGTTTGACCACTTCAAATGCTCTTAAAGAAATACATCCGAAAATAGCTACAAGCTAGTATAGTCTACAAGCTGTCAATGCGTCGCTTGTAGATCGGCTATTTTCACAACGCAACATGTTTCCGTATAGAAGACATGCTGGCTTCAATAGAATTCAAAGTACCGTAAATTTCGGACTATAAGCCGCGACTTTTTTCCCATTTTTCGACCCTGCGGCTTATATAACGGTGCGGCTTATCTATGGATTTTTACAGCTAACGGCCACTAGGGGACCTCCTAAATCTATGGATTTTACACTTGGCTTATAGTCCAGTGCGGCTTATATATGTACAAATCATTCAATTTAGCTGCTGTGGCTTATATTCAGGTGCGGCTTATAGTGCGAAAATTACGGTACAGAGATCTGCTATTTTTTTTTGCAAATCTTTGAATATATATATTTTTACAGCGAACATTTGTAAGTCAAATCTTTGCTTCTGGGGGTCCCTGGAACAACATATTTTACAAATGTTCGCTTTAAAAGGATATATATTAACTCACTGAGTGCCAGAATTATTTCTGGCTATGTTGTCCCAGTGCCAGAGATTTTTTTCAAAGTAAAAAAAAAGTGCTTAGGAAGTGAGATACAGCCTTTTTTCAGTTATAAGTTAAACAAGGAGTGGATGGAGCTGCAAGTCTTCAGATAATGATATCTTGTAGCGGCGCGGGTGGTCGAGTCAGGACTTCAGAGGCAATTATGTGGGCTGCGGGTGAGTGGGTCAGCCGCTCTCACACGCAAAAAAAACAAAAAAAAACTATTTTGAACAACATGCTTGTTTATTTAGCCCATGACAATGTTGTGCTACTGTAGACATTTAAAGCGACTTTGGGTACTTAAAAGAGCGCTATATAAATCTGAGCTATTATGATGATGATTATCTTTTTTTTTTCCAACCGCGGGTCGCGGGCGGGTTGAGCCATAGATTTATATATGGGTTCGCGGGGCGGGTTGAGGCGGGTTGGTTCCGTGGCAGGGCGGGGCGGGTCATGAAAAAACCCGACCCGCACATCACTAATATCTTGGGTTCTGAATTTTTTTTTCAAAAAAAAAAAAAATATATATATATATATTTCTTTTTTGTTACAATTTTTTCAAAAACACGTGAAACACGTGATTGGCACGTTGCACCATAGTGGTAAAACACGTGAAACACGTGATTGATTGGCACGTTGCCCCATAGTGGTAAAACACGTGAAACACGTGAATAGCACTCAATGAGCTAAAAGATTTGCACACATTTTCACGATTTTTCAAAAATAGCAGATCTACAAGCTCATAGCGCGGCACTCGGTGCTGCGCTATGAGCTTGTATATCTGCTATTTTTGAATAGTCAAAGACATCTAAAATGACAGAGATGGGTTCCCGGATTGAATGGACGAATCCATGAGAACTAAATATATATCGGAGCAGAAATGAGTAAAGGGCTCAAGGTTCAGTCTCCTGTGGGACTATGGTAGGGTGGGGGGGGGGGGTTCTGGGGGTCTCTGGTGAGTCAGATCACATAAGCATTAAAAACTCTCCTGACAGGTTCCTGGAAACACATCAAGCACCAAACGAGGGCTCTGTAAGGTTGTGAGAACCTCTCTGGATCTTATTAGTGATCATGCTGAAAATAAATCCTATACACATTCCTACCTTGTAGACCCCCCCCCCCCCCCCCCCGTGCGACACACGTTACGCGATGGAGTATAATAACTCTGCTGTTTTGTGTTTCTTCCTAAATTAATGCCCTACTTCATACCAAGGTTATTATAGTTAACTAAAACTAACGAAATAACGAAAACTAAAGGTGAAAAAACATTTCAGTTAACTAAACTAAATAAAAACTAAAAGAAAAAAGAAAAACGATAACTAACTGAAACTATATTGTGTGTTTACAAAACTAACTAAAACTAACTGAAATTATAGTCAAAATGCCCTTCTTTTTAGTTTTTGTCAATAGTTATAAGCCTTTTAGATTTAAATTAATTCAATTCATTTCCCCTGCGCAGTTCTACGTCAGTTGCAGTCACCGTTGGTCCGCTGACGTAGTCGCCCCAAAACACCGTCGCCCCAGGGCAAATCCGGCGGTTTTAGAATCACTGGTACGCGAAAGAATTGGGGGCGAGTGTGTTTTGGGGCGAGTTACTCCGGTTGTTTTCAATGTGCATCGTAGCACGTGAGCAGCACTGACTGACTAATCTGAGTTCCCAGAAGTTTTCGCCAGCTCAGCGAGGAACTTCTGGGCCAGAGCCCTGGTATTTGTGGGCGGGATGTAACTTACGCTCAGAATCTGAGCGGACACGCCTCTTACCGGTCTGAGAGCTGTGCAACTCGTCTAAAAAGTCAGACAAGAGGCAAACAGCAGTACACAACAATGGCGGCCGCAATTTCTCAAGGGGAAATTGCTTCCCGTCGATCCTATTTAGATGCAACACCCAGTGCATGTGGATCCCGCCCCCTTCTCTTCATTGGCTGTTGATTTGAATCACAACGCAGTGGCCGTGCCCCTGCTGTCCAAGCTCCGACGCAATGCCTCCCAGACTACTGACTGACTGACTGACTGCACGGCACTGCACGTTACTTTATAATGGCAACGGAGAAACAAGTTGGGAGAAATATGGTCCTATATGGGATTTATTTGAATACAACAGCAAGAAAGACAATAACAATTGCCTTGTAGTGCAAACGGGTGATACAATGTGGAGCAATTATCAAGGGGAAAAACCCCACGGACCACGGTGTAAAGTAACTAAGTACATTTACTCAAGTAGCCTACTGTAGCCCACTTAAGTACAATTTTGAGGTACTTTTGCTTTACTGGTGTATTTCCAATTTTCTGTATTTTTACTTCTACTCCACTACATCTCTCAGAGGTAATAATGGTACTTTTACTCCACTACAATTATTTGAAAACTTTAGTTACTAGTTACCTTGTAGGTATTTTGATTATTATTACAAAACATACATTATACCCACTTCATTTCGGCCATTTGAAAATAGCCGATCTACAAGCTCACAATGCTTTGGTGAGCTTGTAGTTCTGCTTTTTTCAAAAGATTTGTTTACCTTTTATAGCCTACATTTTGAAAACTTGTGAAATGGGACATTCTGCATAATGAGTACTTTTACCTTTGTTTGTAATTTTGATACCAATACTTTTGTGCTTTTACTCAAGTACATTTTGAATTCCGGACTTTTACTTGTAACAGAGTATTTCTACATTGCAGTATTGATACTTTTACTTAAGTAACAAATGTGAGTACTTTTTCCACCACTGATAGCGAGTACCTTGACAAGGCAGCCTCTCTGAGCACCTCAGAAACCTGAGACTCCTGGACCCTGTGTGTGTCATGAAAGGGTTTATGTTCATATATTGTATGGCTATTTTGATTTATACCAGGCACAGTACATTTTGCACTTAAGGCTGCTATCTTGTGGACTGTTGTGTGGATGGTTGATTGTCAAACAGTAACTGAATAATATATATTTTTAAATGGTATGTTTTGTTTTAGTTTTTATCACACAATACTTACTTTGACCTGTTGAATCCTGCACCTGACAAAAAAAACAAAGTATGAAAAAAAAACTAAAACTAACACTAAAACTAATAAAAACTAAACTAAAACTAAGCGTTGTCACAAAAATAGAAACTAAATAAAAACTAGCAAACCCGCTCTAAAAACTAACTAAAACTAACTGAATTAGATTTAACTGAATTAGAAAAAAAAAAGTCAAAACTAACTAAAACTAAACTATAATAAAAAATCCAAAACTATTATAACCTTGCTTCATACATGGGCAACTGGCGGCCCGGGGGGCCACATGTGGCCCCCACCTTCACTTAATGCGGCCCCACAGGTTAATATCAGAATACTGATATATTATTGATTTCAGCTGTTATGATTCCAAACATGCAAACATGACCCGCTTTAATTACTTCAGTCTATATTAGTAGCTTAATGACTAGTATTACAATTATATTGTCTTCTTTATGTCCAATGTATTTATAATAAGTTCATAAAGTTAACATAAGTATAACTAAATACATTTGAAATGAAATAAAAATGTTACTTTTGAGGATTCCAATTAAAAAATAGCAACAAAAAAAATCTGGATTCCAATTTTAAAAAATAGCAAAAATAGCAGATCTACAAGCTCAAAACGCGTCGCAGTGCGACACGTTTTGAGCTTGTAGATCGGCTATTTTTGCTTCTTTTGTGTGACATAGAAGAGGCTCAGTTAAAATATGGAGATAAAAGGTTTCTGCCCGACAACAACAACAACAGTATGCAACGTGGCCCTCTGGAGTGAGTGTGTAAATATAGTGTTCCTCTGGAGTGAGTGTGTAAATATAGTGGCCCTCTGGAGTGAGTGTGTAAATATAGTGGCCCTCTGGAGTGAGTGTGTAAATATAGTGGCCCTCTGGAGTGAGTGTGTTAATATAGTGGCCCTCTGGAGTGAGTGTGTAAATATAGTGGCCCTCTGGAGTGAGTGTGTAAATATAGTGGCCCTCTGGAGTGAGTGTGTAAATATAGTGGCCCTCTGGAGTGAGTGTGTAAATATAGTGGCCCTCTGGAGTGAGTGTGTAAATATAGTGGCCCTCTGGAGTGAGTGTGTTAATATAGTGGCCCTCTGGAGTGAGTGTGTTAATATAGTGGCCCTCTGGAGTGAGTGTGTAAATATAGTGGCCCTCTGGAGTGTGGAAATATAGTGGCCCTCTGGAGTGAGTGTGTAAATATAGTGGCCCTCTGGAGAGAGTGTGTAAATATAGTGGCCCTCTGGAGTGAGTGTGTACATATAGTGGCCCTCTGGAGAGAGTGTGTAAATATAGTGGCCCTCTGGAGAGAGTGTGGAAATATAGTGGCCCTCTGGAGAGAGTGTGGAAATATAGTGGCCCTCTGGAGAGAGTGTGGAAATATAGTGGCCCTCTGGAGAGAGTGTGGAAATATAGTGGCCCTCTGGAGTGAGTGTGGAAATATAGTGGCCCTCTGGAGAGAGTGTGGAAATATAGTGGCCCTCTCCATCACCAAAGTTGCATCACCCCTGCCCTACTTCATCGTACTACAGCGTCACACAGAGGCATCAAAAGTAGCAGAACGGATGGAGCCCCCCCCCCCTCAAGTAACCCAGAAGGTCCCTGAACCTCACTTTGAGAACCACTAAAATAATACATATTCTCGGTCGTCAAACATTTTCATGTGAAGGACCCGGTGGTGTAAAGTAACTAAGTACATTTACTTAAGTACTGTACTTAAGTACAATTTTGAGGTATTTGTACTTTACTTGAGTATTTCCAATTTCCAATACTTTTACTTCTACTCCACTACATCTCAGAGGCAAATATTGTACTTTTACTCCACAGATATACATTATTATATTATGACACATACATTAACCACTTCAGCTCTATTTTATACATCGGCTATTTGAAAATAGCAGATCTACAAGCTCACAACGTGTCGCATACACGTTGTGAGCTTGTAGATCTGCTTTTTTCAAATATTTTTGTACTTTTACTTTTGGTACTTTAAGTACATTTTGATGCCAATACTTTTGTACTTTTACTCAAGTAAATTTTGTATTCTGGACTTTTACTTGTAACAGTGTATTTCTGTATTGCAGCATTGATACTTTTACTTAAGTAAATCATTTTAGTACTTTTTCCACCACTGGAAGGACCCCCCACCCCCACCCCATTTATACAGATTTTGGGCCAGGAACATCCATAAGGGAAGATTTATGTTGTTAGATTAGATTTAGTACACAATTCCACAACTCTGTATCGTACGTGGGGAGATAACATTGGGATTGGGGCGAGTAAGAGACATATGATTCTTATACATTCTCTCATTAGGGTCATTTGTAGCAGGTGAAAATAACAGTGAACCACTGTCAACCTGGGCGTTCATATTTTGGGCATGTCATTATAGGAGGGAATCCTATATTAAAATTGATTTAAGGAAGGGCCGGCTGGCCAAGCGGCCGGACCTCTGGCATCATGCTCATGTCATCATGACTCAGCCATAACCATATACGGGGTTCCCAATGCAGCTACGCCCAAATATGGAGTGTCCATATAATATGGCATGTACCCACATGGGCATGTACTGATGCCATCAGGGATCTCCATATGGGCGTAAAAGGGGCAAGGACTGACAAGATACTATAGTGCGTACCAAAAAATCCTGAAGGGGGCGTCAACAAGTGTCATTTGGAGCGGCGGATATCTTGGTGGGGGATAAACAGCGCAGCGTTGCAGACGGTGAGATTTCTGGCACCGAACGTAATCTGTTATTATAAAATTCTGGCACCCGATGTGTTAACATTGAACCCACCAGTATGGCTGCAGCTACTATGCCACGCTCCCCTCCCCCCCCCCCTGGTTACGACACATTGGCACGCACTATAGTGTTCGAAAATATCTAAAATAGCAGATCTACAAGGTCACAACGTGTCACATATATCACGTTGTAGACTAGATACTGTATATTATCTTAACATTCTTATATTATACCATTATATACTGCATACACATTATTGTTGTACTTTATTATATTATCATATACTATCTTACACTATTATATTTGCTACTATTGTTATTGTAACTACTTGTATCTCTCTCTGTCTCTCCTCTGTCTCTCCCTCTCTCTCTTTTGCGTTGGACGCGCGTTCATTGTTTAATCTCTGATTGCGCTATTCTGCAATGTTTCACTCTAGGATTCGATTTCCACTTACTTCACCCACACTTGCAATCCGGTTTTATGACGCAGATTCCGTTTCCGGTTTTCTTCCCGGCCAGAATAGGGAAACACACGGTTTTTCACACGGTATAAAATACGAACGGAGAGGTCCACTTCTATAATCTATAGTCTGGGTGACGAACAGTCATCGCCGTCGTGTATCACATCGTACATTTTTGCAATCGGAGAATCTGAGAACACGTCACATCCGGTTTGACGTATTTCACTGTTTGGCTCTGTTTGGGGGGGGGGCAGCGAGTCAGCGAGCTGATGAAAGTGTCTATTTGCTGCTCTCTACTGGTGGAACGATCGTATGTGTTCAAAACCGCACCTAGACTTACTATATGAAAATTAAATAACAAGATAACAATAACAAAAAACACAAAAATCGCTGGCACTGGGGGAGTACTTTATGAAAATACTCTGGCAGTCAAAGAGTTAAGGGGGAGTTTTTTGCCACGGTCGCAAAATTGCTTGCTCAGGATGGGATTGTCGGGTCTCTGCTCTACATGTAAAGTGTCTTGAGACAACTTGTTGTGATTTGACACTTTAATACAATTGAATTGAAAAAAATGAATAGAGGGTTTAAGTGGTTAAACTGATCTTCATTTTGCCGGGGACCCCTTGGAACTCCCTCACAGACCCCTGGGGGTTGCCGGACCCCACTTTGAGAACCTCTGTGTCAGACTCATATGACCCTGACCTTGATGATGATGATGACGTCACTGCAGCCTGTTGGGGTGCAGCCGGAGGAGGAGGAGGTACCCCAGCATGCCTCTGTCCTCTCTCCTGCTCTGGTTCCTCTGAAGGGTCAGCCTGTGGAGGAGGAGGAGGAGGGGGAGGGGGACCACTGCTCTTCTTCCAGGCTGGAGCCCTGCTGGCGCCCCGGCGGTCCGAAACCTCCTCCTCGTCATCGTCCGAACCGGGCTTCTGGAAGGCCGTGGAAGGGCGAGTCGGAGCCGCGGCTGGGAGAGACTGTGGACCTGTGGAACAGCAGAACAGCAAAAATGTATTCCTTTTGACTTCAGATGAACTATTTCAAACTCGGGTATACATGTCACCAGACAAACACTTATTTTGAATGTAGAAGAGATTAGTTACAGGAGGTACTGGTTAAGTGGGGTCCTTGGGGGGGGGGGGGGGGGGGGTTCCCAGCAAAATGTGTTAATGTAGCGTCACGGTAATTTTAACCACTTTAACCTTTTACACTTTGGCTATTCAAAAACAGCAGATATATAAGCTCAAAGCGCGGCATTTAAAAAAAAATCTTTAACATTTTTGCAAACCTTTGTATATACATTTTTAAAGCGAACATTTGTAACTCAAATCTTTGCTTTTGGGGGTCCCTGGAACAATAATGTTTGAGATGGGGGTCCGTGACCAAATACATAATAATTTTGGGTGGTCCTTGACATGAAAAAGTTTGAGAACCACCGCCTCAAACCACCGGTGCTCATGGAAGGTAATGATATTCATGACTATTTTGAATGCGTTTCTCACGTTACGTAGGAGTCTGTCTGTCTGTCTGTCTGTCTGTGTGTTGGACAGACAGACATACCGCTGGATTAGCTGGCGCCAAATGTCTTGTGCCATGTCTTTTTGAAATACTTTAATTTCAGAACGGAAGTCCACCCACCTGCATCGTCATCTTCTTCTGAGGGCTTCAGAAAGCGGCCTTTCAGAGAACCAAGAGAGGAGAGGGGAGCTTGGCCACGGCCCTGCCCGACCGAAGGGCTCTCTCTGCGGGCGTGATGCCGCTCCTCACCCCTGTCTGGAGCTCTGGCTCTTCCTCCATCCCTCTCCCTGTCTCTGTCTTCATCTCTATCTCTGTGTCTGTCTCTCTCTCTGTCTCTATTCCTGTCTCTATCTCTATCTCTGTCTCTCTCACCAAATCTCTCTTCATCTCTGTCTCTTGCTCCATCTCTCTCTGTATCCCTTTCTCTCTCTCCATCTCTCTCTCTGTCTCCGCCTCTCTCTCTATCCCTTTCTCTATTCTGATCTCTTCCTCTGCCTCCATCCCTTCCTCTGCCTCCATCTCGGCCTCTCTCCTGTTCCCTCTCTCTATACCTCTCGTCCTCCCTTCCGTCGCGGTGTCTGTCTCTGGGCGACACGTTGCGGTCTCTCTCGTCTCTACTCCACCCGTCTCTGTCCGCTGACCCCTCCTCCTCTCTCCTCTGCCCTCTTCCTCCTCCTCTCTCCCTGTCTCTCTCCGTCTCTCCTCCTCCTCCTCTCCTCCAACCTCCTCTTCCTCCTCTCCATGCCGGCCCCCCATGATCCCTCTGTCCTCCTCTTCTCTGTCCGAACGCCTTCTCCTCGGCCAGGGCCAGTCGCTTCTGGAACGTCTCCATGGACTGCGGAGGAGAAACCCACAGTGTTAACCCATTGAGACCTGGAACGCATCTGTGTCACTTTTTGATTTGAGCTAAAAGAAATTGTGAACATTTGTGCAAATCTTTGAATATATATTTGTAAAGTGAACATTTGTAACTCAAATCTTTGCTTCTGGGGGTCCCTGGAACAAAATATTTTGAGATGGGGGTCCGCGGCCAAATACATATTCATTTTGGGGTCCTTGACATGAAAACGTTTGAGAACCACTGACATAGTAACATAAGTTTTTTTTAAAATACAGTTAGGATTTAGAAGACATTTTGTAGAATCGGAACCTCAGGCCTGAACACATTCCACGCCAGAGTTTAATATCATAATGTACTCACCAGTGCCAGCGATTTATTGTTGTTTTTTTGTTTTTTTCACGTCGCCACAGACAAAGCTAAATCCGTTAAAATCGCGCATTCAACTGTTTGTAAACACACAAGAGGATCTGTGTGAAAAGCCCAGCGAAAACCGTGTCGAAATCCGATCCGCCATCTTGAAGCTACAGCGGTTTCTTCTAAACAGCGATCAGCGATGAGAAAAGCAACAACCGAGATAATCGACTTTTAGTTTCCGGTTTAGAGTGGAAGCGGATGGGATCCGGAATTTCCGGATAATTCCGTTTCCGGTGGTGCTACAATGAAATGTGTCGTACCGAACGAGGCCTACAATGAAAAGTCAACCTGTGAGTAAAAAAAAAAAAAAAACACACCACTTCGCGTAGATCTACGCGACTGGCACGCAATGTGTTAATGGGTTAATGTGCATGCGTGCACTTGCGTGCAAATGTTGATTTCGTTTTACTCATAGTCTTTTGAATAAAATTCCATTTAGTTTTAGTCATATTTTAGTCATCTGAAAAGTTTTACTTTTACGATTTTAGTCAACTAAAACTGCAGTTGATTTAGTCGACAACATTTTGGCAGGCGTTGATGGCATCGTAATGCCTGGTGTGATTTATACTTGGCTGTGTGCCGACAATAGCCGTCTAGTCTGCATCACGTTGTGAGATTGTAGGTTGTAGGTTGTAGGTTGTAGGTTGTAGATTGTAGATTGTAGATTGTAGATTGTAGGTTGTAGATTGTAGGTTGTAGATTGTAGATTGTAGATTGTAGCGTGACACCCACGTGCAGCCAAGCGTAAAATGACTTGTCTTAGTTCTTATTTGTTGACAAAATTGTCAGTATATTTAGTTATAGTTTTAGATATCATACTGTAGGCTAGTTTTTATTTCGTTTTTTTTTTCAGTGCAAAAGGACAAAATAACTTTACGTACGTTCATTCACAGAGCAGCACAAACAGATACTTTCATGCAAAAATCTGTGGTTTATTTACATAATCATCACTGTCAAGAAGAAACCCTGTATCTCCACTGCAACTTTGTATGTTTATATTAAATGAATGAACACCCAAATGCTGTACTTTTGGTGGGGAGGGTGATATCACTGCATGTACTCCTACGGGCTGGGGGGGCGGCAACCTGTCAGCGGGGAGTGTTGGGCGGGAGGAGTAGGACGGAGGCTCCACGTCCTCACGGTGGGGGCTCCTCACTGGCAGGTGAGCCAGTTGAGTAGGATACGACAGCAGTGACAACACACAGAAATGTTTTGTGGGGAGGAATAAACTCATTGAGTGCCAGATTTTATTTTATTTTTTTAAACGTTTGGCAATTCTGGCACTCAATTGTACTACCTATGAGTATGTAAAAGAACAAAAACGAATAAACAATAATTATTTCTATATTATGTTGTCCCAGTGCCAGAGTTTTTTTCAAAGTAAAAAAAAAGTGCTTAGGAAGCGAGATACAGCCTTTTTCAGTTAAACGTTAAACAAGGAGTGTATGGAGCTGCAAATCTTCAGATGATGATATCTTGGGTTCTGAACATGTTTTTAAAAAAAAAGAAAAAAAAACTTTTTTTTTCTTTTTTTTCAAAAACACGTCAAACACGTCATTGGCACGTTGCGCCATAGCGGTAAAAACACGTGAAACACGTTAATGGCACTCAATGAGTTAATTGGCATAATGAATAAATTGGGGAGAATTTTTTTTTTTTTTTTAAAGCACACAGCCACGGGTGAGCGACGTGCTGTGATTTCATTGTTACAGGAGAGACAGACTGAGAGCTGTCATAGAGGACAAAATAAGCATTATGCGCATGGTCGCACGCACACGCACGGTCGCACGCACAAGTGTAAAAGTCTGATAGAGTACAAGTGCACACAGCCATGGTCATATCTGACAGTGACGTGTGATTTGGGAAATAACCGGAACTTTGGGCAAACCCCGCCCCCGGAGAGCCGCTGGAATCCAAACCGCACCCCTGACCGCCTCCATTGGCTGGCTGTTTCCGCAATGTATATCTGATGGACACATCCGTTTGTCAACTGTTGATGTTAAAATACGTTACTCTGCTGACGCTATCCAAAGAGTTTATAGATAGATGCAGACGGCCAAACTGTTGCTGTTAAAATATGATAGTCTGTTATAGGTTAATATGAACAATTGCTTTTTTGCTGGCTTTATCATAGTATTAGATTATAATAATGCATAGGCTAATTGAATGGCCTCTATCTCCCTCCCCCCCTCCCTCCCCTCTGCTGAGGAAACAGCAATGAATAATATATTAACATTCTCTCAAGAATATATTCCATATATCACCTATATCATTATCACAGGGGTGCGGGGGTTAACAAAGCTGCTCCTGCAGCCGAAATTATCTCCTCATTCCACTCCAAACATATCTTATATATATCGACAGAGCAAGGCCATTCAATTATGCATTATTTTATAATCTAATACTCAAAAAAAAAGTAAAAAGTAAAAAGAAAAAGTACTCAAATGTTTTTCTTAAGTAAAAGTATCAATACTGTAAAGTAAAAGTATTGGTATCAAAATGTACCTAAGGAACCAGTAAAAGTACTCCCCATTTCACAAGTTTTCAAGTGTATACAATGTACAAAATTAGCAGCTCTACAAGCTCGCAATACGTTATGAGCTTATAGATCGGCTATTTACAAATAGAAAAAGTTCAAGGGCTGAAGTTGTGTGTTTTGTAACCTAAATCTACAAAGTAACTAAAGTGGTCAAATATTATTAATGGAGTAAAAGTACAATATCTGCCTCTGAGATGTAGTGGAGTAGAAGTAAAAGTTTTGGAAATTGGATATACTCAAGTAAAGTACAAATATCTCAAAATTGTACTTAAGTTCAGTACTTGAGTACATGAACTTTCCACCACTTCTAATACTATAATAAAGCCAGCAGAGAAGCAATTATTCATATTAACCTATAACAGACTATCAAATTTTAACAGCAACAGTTTGTCCATCTGCATCTATTTATAAACTATTTGGATACTGTCAGCAGAGAAGCAATTATTAACCTATATAACAGACTATCAAATTTTAACAGCAACAGTTGACAAAAGGATGTGTCCATCAGATATACATTGTGGAAACAGCCAGCCAATGGAGACGATTGTTGGCGCTGTTTGGATTCCAGTGGCCCTCCAGGGGCGGGGTTTGCCCAAAGCTCCAGTTAGTTCCCAAATCACGTAACAGTGACATCACATCAGCCACTGTCTGCTCGACCGCTCGTCATTCAAACGCTGACACTGCAGAAAGGAGTGTGTGTGTGTGTGTGTGTGTGTGTGTGTGTGTGTGTGTGTGTGTGTGTGTGTGTGCGAGCATATGAATGAGTGAGACAATTAGAACGGACATCAGGATGAATAATCAAGAAAGTACAGAGGCACAAAGTCCTCATAGCACATTGGTTGGCTATTAAAAAATAGCAGATATTAGGTGCACCAAAAAATCCTGAAGGGGGCGTCAACAAGTGTCTTTTTGTAGCTGCGGACATCTTTGAGGGGTAAAAACCAGGTTGACTTAACATTGCCCAATGCCACGCCCAATGCCTCGCCCCCGCAGGCTGATTTGCCCCTTCTGCTGGTGACGACACGTTGGCACGCTTAATACAAGCTTCTAAAAGTTTTTTCTTTTTTTTTGCACTTTGATGATATCATTAAAACGTGGTTTATAAATTCAATGTATTGGTTCCCTGTGTGTCAAAGAATTAATTTAAAAATACTACTGCTGGTCTATAAACCTTTGAATGGTTTAGGGACGAAATACATTTCTGATCTTAAGCCACAAGTAAGACGTGCGAACGCTGGAAGCGAACGCAGATTGACTGTGGCTCTGCTATATTTCAACCACACTGTAGTAGTGCACTCTGCCGCACTCTGGCGGCTGTATACAGGCAGTGCAGCTGCTGGCATTTCAGCACGGAGTTTCGAGTCACATGGGGGCGCGAGCCAATGAGAGCGTGAACACAGGAGACACACACGGACAGAGACACACACACACACACACACAACCCAAGCACGGTGACATAGTAAGCTCCACTTGGCGAAGCCGCGCCTCCTTCCGCGTTCGCAATCATGAACCATCCAGATCTCATCCAGATCTCTCAGGTGATCTGGGAAATGTCTGCTTCTTTCCATCCATCAAAAATAAATGTAGGGAAGCAGTATTTTGTTTAGTATGCACTAGGGGTGTGCCGATACACTAATTTCATAAAACGATACGATACGATACTGGGCTCGTGACATCGATACGATACGATACGATATACAGTATGGCACTTTTTTATTATGAAAATATATGGGGGGGAGAGCAAATGCAAACAAATATTTCTGTTTTGCATTATTCAGACATGCAAACTTGTAGCTTTTCAGCTACAGTACAATAGCCGTTTTGAATCCAAATAGGGCAATAATGTGCAGCCATTCTTATTTCTTTTAACACATTGATTGCCAGAATTATTTCAGATTTTTTGCATTTTCATGCCAGGGTTTTTACATTGAAAAAAAAAAGTACTCAGGAGCTGAGATACAACATTTTTAAGTTTTAAGTTAACAAGGAAGTGGATGGGAGTCTAGATCTTCGACAAATCATATCTCCTTGGTCTTTGGGTCAAATTAAAAAATAAACTTTTTTTTTTTTCCTAAAAACGAGTTAACTCGATCTAGGCAATCAAGCGATGGATTCTAAAAACGAGTTAACTCGATCTAGGCAATCAATGTGTTAAAACATAAGACCTTTATGTTTGCCACTACCAGTTTGATTGAGTTACTTTTATTTTGTATTTTAATTTCTCTCCTGCACTGTAATTGTATATCTAGTATTTGTACTACTTTAGTATTAATTGTGTTTCCTTTGCTTGATGTTCTGTGTAAAGCAGTGGTTCTCAAAGTGGGGTCTGGGGACCCCCAGGGGTCCTTGAGGCAGTTCCAGGGGGTTCCCAGCAAAACTTGTTAAAACAGCATCACAATAATTGTATCCATATTTTATACGTTGGCTATTCAAAAATAGCAGACATACAAGCTCACAGAGCGTCACTTCGTGCCGCACTGCAAGCTTGTACATATGCTTTTTTTTGGAAGATATTGAAAAATATCAAAAATTATGAAAATTTGAATAATTTCGTTTTTTTAAATTTATTTTTTACATAAATCATCTTGTCTGGGGGTCCCTGACACAAAACATTTTCAGATGGGGGGTCGGCTGGCCTAAAATACATCTCATTTTAGGGGTCCTAAAAAGCTTGAGAACCACTGCCCTATCATGTCTGAATGCAGGTGTTATTGTGGGTGTGTGGATGTGCATGGGGCTGTGTGTGAACTGTCTCGCCCCGTATCTAACCGTCTCGCCCCGTATCCAACTGTCTCACCCCGTATCTAACCGTCTCGCCCCGTATCTAACCGTCTCGCCCCGTATCCAACTGTCTCACCCCATATCTAACTGTCTCACCCCGTATCTAACTGTCTCACCCCGTATCTAACTGTCTCACCCCGTATCTAACCGTCTCGCCCCGTATCTAACTGTCTCACCCCGTATCTAACTGTCTCACCCCGTATCTAACCGTCTCACCCGTATCCAACTGTCTCACCCCGTATCCAACTGTCTCACCCGTATCTAAGCGTCTCACCCATATCCAACTGTCTCACCCCGTATCCAACTGTCTCACCCCGTATCCAACTGTCTCACCCCGTATCCAACTGTCTCACCCCGTATCCAACTGTCTCGCCCCGTATCTAACTGTCTCGCCCCGTATCTAACTGTCTCACCCCGTATCTAACTGTCTCACCCGTATCTAACTGTCTCACCCGTATCCAACTGTCTCACCCCGTATCCAACTGTCTCGCCCCGTATCCAACTGTCTCGCCCCGTATCTAACCGTCTCGCCCCGTATCTAACCGTCTCGCCCCGTATCTAACCGTCTCGCCCCGTATCTAACCGTCTCGCCCCGTATCTAACCGTCTCGTCCCGTATCTAACCGTCTCGTCCCGTATCTAACCGTCTCGCCCCGTATCTAACCTTCTCGTCCCGTATCTAACCGTTTCACCCCGTATCTAACCGTCTCACCCGTATCTAACCGTCTCGTCCCGTATCTAACCGTTTCACCCTGTATCTAACCGTCTCACCCGTATCTAACCGTCTCGTCCCGTATCTAACCGTCTCGCCCCGTATCTAACCGTCTCGTCCCGTATCTAACCGTTTCACCCCGTATCTAACCGTCTCACCCGTATCTAACCGTCTCGTCCCGTATCTAACCGTTTCACCCCGTATCTAACCGTCTCACCCGTATCTAACCGTCTCGTCCCGTATCTAACCGTCTCGTCCCGTATCTAACCGTCTCGTCCCGTATCTAACCGTCTCGCCCCGTATCTAACCGTCTCGCCCCGTATCTAACCGTCTCGCCCCGTATCTAACCGTCTCGCCCCGTATCTAACCGTCTCGCCCCGTATCTAACCGTCTCGTCCCGTATCTAACCGTCTCGCCCCGTATCTAACCGTCTCGCCCCTTATCTAACCGTCTCGCCCCGTATCTAACCGTCTCGCCCCGTATCTAACCGTCTCGCCCCGTATCTAACCGTCTCGCCCCTTATCTAACCGTCTCGCCCCTTATCTAACCGTCTCGCCCCGTATCTAACCGTCTCGCCCCGTATCTAACCGTCTCGCCCCGTATCTAACCGTCTCGCCCCGTATCTAACCGTCTCGCCCCGTATCTAACCGTCTCGTCCCGTATCTAACCGTCTCCCCCGTATCTAACCGTCTCGCCCCGTATCTAACCGTCTCGCCCCGTATCTAACCGTCTCGCCCCGTATCTAACCGTCTCGCCCCGTATCTAACCGTCTCGCCCCGTATCTAACCGTCTCGCCCCGTATCTAACCGTCTCGCCCGTATCTAACCGTCTCGCCCGTATCTAACCGTCTCGCCCGTATCTAACCGTCTCACCCCGTATCTAACCGTCTCACCCCGTATCTAACCGTCTCACCCCGTATCTAACCGTCTCACCCCGTATCTAAGCGTCTCGCCCCGTATCTAACTGTCTCGCCCGTATCTAACTGTCTCCCCCGTATCTAACTGTCTCACCCCTTATCTAACTGTCTCACCCCGTATCTCTGAGCCACCACGTCATCCAGGCTGCGCTGCTCTCTCTCCGCCTGCTCGCTCATCCGCTGGTAGCTCTTCCTCAGCCAGCTGAGACCGCCGTCATCTACCAGCCCAGCTAGAGAGAGAGAGAGAGAGAGAGAGAGAGAGAGAGAGAGAGAGATAAAGACCAATACAGTAATGGGATTCTTGTACCAATCTCATACTTGAACAACGGCTCCCATCTATTTCGCTACTTTCCGATTAGATGCTTTCGACAAAAACTATTTCCAAATTTCCCAAACCAGCCCATTCACTCGGCAATTGACTCTATAATCTCTTTGAACCCCAACACAAAGGGCTTCATTTCAATGATATATAACCAATTAAATTCAATAAACCCAGAAACTCTGACCCGTCTTAAGATAGCCTGGGGGTGGAACTGGCTGACGCGACAGAGACTGCTTTGAGACTAGTCCACAACTCCTCAATTTGTGCTAGACATAGCCTTATACAATGCAAGATTATTCATCGTGTTCACTGCACTAATGCGAGACTAGCAAAGATATTTCCTCCAGGTATTACTGATGAGTGCAACCGATGCAGACAACCCTCTGCTGATCTGATACATACGTTTTGGTCATGCCCTCGGGTGACTGGACTTCTGGACAGATATATTCAAATCCTATTCCGACATATCAGGGGTAGCCATCCCACCCAACACTTTAACTATTTGGTGTTCTCCCTGGGACTAACATCCCTCTACACCTTAAGAGAATAATCTATTTTAGAGAGAGAGTGTGTGCGTGCGTGCGTGCGTGCGTGCGTGCGTGCGTGCGTGCGTGCGTGCGTGCGTGCGTGCGTGCGTGCGTGCGTGCGTGCGTGCGTGCGTGCGTGCGTGCGTGCGTGCGTGCGTGCGTGCGTGCGTGCGTGCCCTTTGGATAAAAGCGTCTGCTAAATGACTGTAATGTAATGTAATGTGCGTGCGTGCGTGCACTATTTCTGAAACGATGTGACCGAGACGCACATGAAAACACATCAGAGAGAGAATATTGACCAGAACAAAGCCCACAGGTCGCTCTGGTTTGGGGGAGGTCACCCCGACCTCACCAGTGACATCATGACTACTATGACACGGTCACCCCGCTGGGTTTTTTCCATGCTCCGGGGCGGACATGCAGGGACAGTGGACTCTCTTAAAGGAGGAGTTCACCCAAAAAATGACTTATTTTCTATCAATTGCACACCCCATGAAGCCTTGAATTCATGGATTTATTTTAGTTTTTGAGGCATTCCTAAGCCAATAATTTGATGACCGGGTGTGTATCCGGTAGGAGACACAAATAATCTACTTTGTGTCTCCTACCGGATACATTAGCCGGTAGGAGACAGGAATCAAATTATTGGCTTAGGAATGCCACAAAAACAAAAATAAATCCATGGATTCAAGGCTTCATGGGGTGTGCAATTGATAGAAAATAAGTCATTTTTTGGGTGAACTACTCCTTTAAGACCGTGGTTCTCAAAGTGGGGTTTCCGGGGACCCCCACAGGTCCCTGAGAGGGTTTCAGGAGGTCCCTACAGCAAACATGATATTTCAACGGCTAGAGCACTGGTTCTCAAACTTTTCCGTGCCAAAGACCCCCAAACTGATATTGTATTTGGCCACGGAACCCTTATCTGATAAGGTTTTGGGGCCAGGGACCGCAGAAGAGAAGATTTGTGTTAAATAATGGGGCGTGGGGCAGGTTACGAAAAAACTTGACCCGCGCATCACTAGTGGCTCAAATGGAAGACGGCCAGACTGACTCCGCTGAACAGATTAAATCAGTGTGTCACAATGTGTTAGTGCCGTCCACGCCAAGCACCATAACTGTCTATACTGTAACTGTAAAGGTCATTACATTAAATCGTAATGACCTTTAAATAAATTGCATTAATTCAAAATGCTTTTTGTGTCATGAGTACATTTCCACAGAACGTGAATAGTACGCGGCGATGAATCGGCGTGATTTATTTCACCGCGATTACCACGGATAAAAGCATCAACTTGTATGAATGAGGCATCATCAAAATTAACCGTTTGAGGCCGAGTATCCGCCAAAGCATTTTCGGATCGTTTATAACGACAGCAGTGTTAACCCATTAAAAAAAATCTAAATCCTAACAGTTTTTTGAAAAAGATTAATTAAAAACAATTTCAAGATTTTTCAAAAATAGCAGATCTACAAGCTCATAGCGCGGCACTCTATGAGCTTGTATATCTGCTGTTTTTGAATAGCCAAATAAATCTAAAGTGACACAGATGCGTTCCAGGTCTTAAAGAATCGCCTCAGGTCTTAATGGGTTAAATAGGACCACAATGGAAACAAGCCCCCAGGGCTTTTTGTGTTATCCTTTTAGCGTTATTGTATAACCCTTCCTGCCACCTTCTGTTCGATTGATGCTAGCGACTGACCTAGATATGACGACCCTGCAGACAAACCTTGGTCATTTGTTCTCATGTTTTTGTTAGTTAGGCTCGTTTTTCTTGACCGCAATGTTAAAGAATATCATTGAGCATGTTACTTAAAGGTTCACTGATTACCTGGTATCATATAGTTTCAATGTAGAGATTATTATTTTGACAGTATATTGTTTAGGCTGATGCAAGGTTCTTGGTTTACCTGTGATCCTAGTTTACTGAGACACTACACTGTCTCTCTGCATTCTATGTATGTGTTTACCTTGCTTACTGTAAGTTGCTCTGGATAAGAGCATCTGCTAAATGTCTAAATTGTAAATTATAGATATACAGTAGGCGGCATAGTTAGTTAAAGGACAACTTTGTTTGTTTACAACCAAGGTTTATGTTTTAGCTTGTAATCAAAGTAAACAAGTAAGACGCGCGAACGCGGGAAGCGAACGCCAAAAATAATAATAATAATGAAAAAAAAAGTAAAAAAAGTGACCAATAAAAAAAAAATACAAAAAATACAAAACAAATCTGCGTTAAAAGGAGCATCTTAGAAAAATACAAATTCACAAAAAACAACAAAGTGTTTGAAGTGCCTGTTTCACCCACTTCCGGGGGGCGGAGCCAAAATCCGAGCCCGAATTATTTGTTCGTAGACCCTTAGGGGGGGTAGAAAAAGTTTCGGAGCGATTCGGGCACTTTTCCTTTAACATGGGGTTTCAATGGGGAGTTTTTAGGAGCCTTCTCCGGGGCGTGGCTTCCGGGGGAAGGGGCGGGCTTAAACGCAACCTTGACAGGTGTGTTCAGTTTTCAAACTCCTTTCATTTGATGTATGGTACGTCTATATTGGACATTTACTTGGCTGCACACAGGCAGTGCACACAATACTGCACACAGAGACGCAGAGAGACACACAAGCCGAGCACGGTGTCATAGTAAGCTCCACTTGCGCGTTCGCAGCGATCTTTTTTACAGTGGGCGGGGGTATTCTGTCCAGTGGCTAAATATGTCTTTTTTTACACAATAACCCGGTGTTTTCTTTATTATTATTTACAGTAGCTCTTCTAGCCCACAATAACTCACATCTGGCTATCAAAGACCACAGGACCTTTTTTATTGTGTAAAAAAGGCAAATTTAGCCACCGGACAGAATGCCCCCGCCCACTGTTAAAAAGATCGTGAAAATTGCTAAAACTATAGAAAGCAGTAAATGAAAAAAATATAACACTCATCTTTTATTTACTTTAATTACAAGCTAAAATATAAACCTTGGCTGTAAAAAAACAAAGTTGTCCTTTAAGTTATAGTGCTTGGTGTGGAAGGGCTCTTTAATCTCTTGTCTATACACCTTGTTGTTTGCCAAAGATTTGCAGATCTACAAGCTCACGACACAAGGCATGCCATTTCTTTTTATTTCCTTTTCTGCCTTTCTTTTCGCCTTTAAGGAAATGCCCAAAATAAGGAGGCCGGTCTGACTGTTTGGAGAGACAGACTCGTTGTTTTCCCAGAAACTGACAAATACCAGGGAGGTAATGAGGTCACCGTTATGGGACCTCATTAGGTATTTACCTATATGTGGGATGAGGTTTCACCGATTTAGGTCTGGTGGAAGATAAGACCCCCAAACACACAAACACACACACACACACACACAAGACAGCGACAAGTTTGCATGTATGTACACACACACACAGACATTTTACTGAGGATGGAGACAGTTGACGGGGGGAGAGTTTAAGTGGGGTGAACGGGGGTCCCCTTCAGTGTTGCCATGTCTCCTTATTATAAGTGACTTTAGGCTTGTTTTTCTGTAAAGTCGCTGGTAAATATTGGTGGTTGGGGTTTTTTGGGCTTATTTTTAAAGTGTAGTTGCTTTATTTGGCCTTCCTTCCAAATGTGGACCCCCCCCATCTGAAATTATTTTGTGCCATGGACCCACATAACAGATTTGTGTTGTTAAAATGTTCCCAAAATGTTCCCAATTTTTCTCTTTTTCCTCACGATTTTTTTTAGAAAATAGCAGATCTACAAGCTCACAATGTGTCGCATCACGACACGTCGTGAGCCTGTAGATTTTCAAATAGCTGATGTATATAGGTTTAAAGTGTGGCCTAGTTGCTTCTTTTGGGCTTGTTTTCATAGACCTGGTTGCTTATTTATCTCGCAGGATCTGGCAACAAAGGCTCCTGTGTATCTCACAGTGTTTATTGTTTTTGGACTGACAAGCCCAGATGTTATGGAATGGTGTGCATAAGGGAGACAGTCATACACATTATGTCCATTAATGTTATGTACACACACACACACACACACACACACACACACACACACACACACACACACACACACACACACACACACACACACACACACACACACACACACACACACACACACACACACACACACACACACACACACACACACACACACACACACACACACACACACACACACACAAAAGAGTTATTATAGTTTTGAAATATTCATTTTAGTTTATATATATTTCTTCAGTTAGGTGTTAAAATTCCAGTATTACTCAGTGTTCGTTTGGGAGAATTGAATAGTTCTACGTTTAGTTTATAGTTTATAGTCTTTTGGGGTATTATGAGGATAACCTTGATTTATAGAAGCTGAAAAATAATACAAGACATCAAATATGATTTCTATTTTCTTTAGTTGAGCTGTGAAGTGACTGCAAATAAATCTGTCTGTCTGTCTGTCTGTCTGTCTGTCTGTCTGTAATGACTCCCTGTTTCATCAACACAAGACAATAGAACTTCATATATCAGATCGCCAACTTCATCTCTGACTAGGGCATTAACGAATAGTGATTTATGGTATTCGAATTATTCGACCCAAAAGTATTCGAATAGTCGATTATTCGGTTTGATTATAAAAAAATAAATAAAAATTATTTCGTTGTTCTGAAGCCTGATTTACACTTGGTCATATGACATATTAACCACTTAAACCAGGGGTCTTCAAAGTTTTCAGCCCAAGGACCCCCTAGCTGAGAGAGAGATGAAGCAGGGACCCCCTCTATATTGTATAAAATTATGTTTTAGATTCAACTTTTTTTGTTTACGTTTACTGTTCTTTTTCCCCTCTACACCTATATCTCTTTGCCAAAAATAGCAGATCTACAAGCTCACAAAGCCTCGCAGCGCGAGTTCTCCTCAGAAAAGGGATGCTAGGGTTGAAGTGGTTAAGGTAAAAAAAAAATCATATCACGCAAAGATTTGACGGACCCCCTGTAGTAACTCCGAGGACCCCCTAGGGGTCCCGGACCCCCTGTTGAAGACCCCTGACTTAAACCCAATACTTGACGGGTCTTCATCAGGAGGTACAGGACTCCTAAGGGGTCCTCAGAGTTACTACAGTGGGGCCTCCACATTTTTTGCGTGCTTGGACCTTTGCATTTATTTTTTACATTAACCACCGGCAAAGATCACGAGTAAACAAACATTGATGGTAGTGCTATCTATGAAGCCATCTATGAAATCTAAGAAAAAGTTTACTCTGCAACACAATGTTTGTTTTTTTTTCACGATTTTGTAACCCCATTTTTTACACCCAGTGCCAATTGTCTATGTAATCCTGGGCACTACCTTCCCTCTGCCAACCTAGGGAGGCCAGGGCCGAGCTCATGCCTCCTTCAATGCATGAGAGCCAACTGACCATCTTATCACCTGACAGGGGAGAGTTTCCCTGGTTAGACGTAGCGCGTGGAAGGAACACGTTATTCCAACCAGTTCCCTTCCCCTCCATCAGGCGCCCCGGCTGGCCAGGGGGAGGCAGTATAGTGACCAGGATTACTGCATGTTTTTGTGAGGGTATTAACTGCCCGCAGGGCTTGAGTCTACAGAGGTGCAAGTGACTGGAGACAGTCTCCAGCCATGTCTCCAGTCGGTCTCCAGGCGTCGGGGGGGGCCCCCTTGTCTCCAGTCGCCCCCCTCATAGACCTCCATTCACTCTCCAGTCTCCAGAGGCCCCCACCTTCCTGAAAATCTCTCTCGTTTGCCTGTCCCCGCCCCCTTCACTGCTCTCTGAGTTTCTCAACGGCAGCCATCTTTGTTTTCATTTAGATGGACAGGAACACTCTATGCTTTTTAATTCATTATAGACCCCCACAACCAAACAATGATGGTCCCTTGGTGCTGGTTGGGACCCAATAACATTTCGATTTTATGTTTTATATGTTTTTGATGACGTTAAGGCCTGGATTTGGACTTCTCTCTCCCAGCCTGCAGCAGCACAGTTGCCAGACTCTGCGAGAGAATCGCGCAACCTGGTCTATGAAAACAAAGCCCAAAAGAAGCGACTATATGGGCCACAGGAGCCCCCACGGATGGTCTCTTTGTGCTGGTTGGAACCCAATGACGTTTATATTTGATGTTTTATATGCTTTTGATGACATCCAGGCGTGGATTTTTACATCTATGTCACAGACTCCTGTCACAGCCAGCGTTGCCAGGTTCTGTGAGAGAAACGAGTGACTGGGTGTGAGCCCTTTTAAACCTACTGTATACATAGTCAATTTGATAATAGCAGATCTACAAGCTCACAACGTGTCACATCGTGACGGATTGTGAGCTTGTAGATCTGCTATTTTCAAATAAATCTTGGGGGACATAATAAAGCAGACCTGGCTGCAAACATTGGTGAGAGCATATGTCAGACAGCAGCAGCATCAGAAGACAGGTAAGGTGCCTTGTAAACAGATGTTTAATGGCTCTAATTGTGCTAATGGAACATAATCATTGATCATTATACCCCTTAGTCCCTAAGGAAGACCCGATTTTATATTGAATATGATTTTAAATGTGGGCTGAGAGCTGCTTAAAGCTAACAAACAGTCCATGCTAGACACATATCATTATTCATAGAACATCACTGATCAACATTAAAGCCTCGATTTTATATTTCATATTATTTAAAATATTTTTAGCTTTGTTTATTATATAGCAGTTTGAGGGAAAGAGCTCTAGCTCCGTTTTTGTACTGTTATTTAACATGACAGTTTAATGTTTTGTGGTCATGGGTCAAGGTGTGTTGGTCAAGACATGTTTACCTCCATCTGGGGTGTGTGGGTTTTGTAAACTGCTCAGTGTAACATGCATGATATTATACAACCCACATGCTAAATGAGGAGAAATCAAATTAGTGATTGACTGTTTCAGACAATGTAATGTATTGTAGATGTTGATTCTAATCACTGTATCTGATCTGTTTATTTATGTCAATTTTTTTCTGGGGACCCCAGTACAGTTCATCAGTAGGCCTACAGTTATTTTAATAATATGATAGGGCAGTGGTTCTCAAAGAGAGGGTGTACAAATGGAACCAAATGGACCCATGACTCGGGTCCATATGGTTCCATTTATACACTCTTAAAAGGTCCTTACACACCGGGGCGATTTTTTCGTGCGAATAATCAGCATTTTTTAAAAACCTTATAAAGTCAATGCAAGCGTACATGGCGCGAAAAAGCGGAAAAGCGAAGCGAAAAAGCGTCTTTTAATTATTCGGAACGAGTCCGAATTTTGCGTATATTCGCACATTCGCCGGTGTGTAACCGCCTTAAGAGTTAGGATTGTATAGTATAGATTGCGGTCCCAGAGGTAGAAAATGTTCAAATAGGGGTCTCTGTGATAGCGCATACTATGCGTTCATATTATTTGAGATATTTAATTATGTGTAGGCCTTTATGTATAGTCTACATGATTGTGGATGTTGTGTGTTCATTATGCTCCCAACTAGTGTAATAGAGTTGAGGCTTTGGACAGAGAGAGACTCAAAGCTGTTTATGTGAATAAAATGTTCATCCAATATGTGTGTGCTTTTACAGTAGTTCTCAAACGTTTTCATGTGAAGGACCCCCAAATGAATATGCATTTGACTATAGGGTTTATTGATGATTTTGATGTTATATTAACACATTTTCCTGGAGACCCCCTGGAACCCCCTTAACTCATTCACCATTCACGTGCGTTTGCCCACTGCCAGAGATTTTTCATTGAAAAGAAAAAGTACTCAGGAGCCGAGATACAAAATGTTTAAGTTTTAAGTTAACAAGGAAGTGGATGGGAGTCTAGATCTTCAAAAAATCATATCTCCTTGGTCTTTGGGTTAAAAAATAAATAAATAAGAAAGATGTATATATATATTTTTTTTAAATTAAAAGTCGTTTTAGTCGTTCTTGGCAGACAGGGCTTAAAGGACAACTTTTTTTTTTTTACAACCACGGTTTATATTTTAGCTTGTAATTAAAGTAAAAAAAAGATGAGTGTTTTTTTCTTTTCATTTACTGCTTTCTATAGTTTTAGCAATTTTCGCGATATTTTTTACAGTGGGCGGGGGCATTCTGTCCGGTGGCTAAATATGCCTTTTTTACACAATAAAAAAGGTCCTGTGGTCTTGGATGGCCAGATGTGAGTTATTGGGGGCTAGAAGAGCTACTGTAAATAATAATAAAGAAAACACCGGGTTATTGTGTAAAAAAATACATATTTAGCCACCGGACAGAATGCCCCCGCCCACTGTAAAAAAGATCGCGAAAATTGCTAAAACTATAGAAAGCAGTAAAAAAAACAGTTTAACACTCATCTTTTATTTACTTTAATTACAAGCTAAAACATAAACCTTGGTTGTAAAAAAACAAAGTTGTCCTTTAAAGGACAGAAGTCGTTTTAGTCGTTCTAGGCAGGGAATGAGTTAAGAACCCCTGGGGGTCCCCTGACCACAGGTCTTTTTAATATTTTCTGTATCACATGCAAGTAGGGACATGGTGGTGTCACAAAGCAAACAAGCACTGGTAGTTAGTACTTCTAGCTTATGTTGGTTTCAGGGTGCAAGTCCCTGCAGTGCTGTACCCTGCTGACTGTCTCACCTTTGTCCTGTATGTTTACATGAAATGTTATCACTCAATTAGTTGTCACGCTGTCCAGTTAACACATTTGGTTCCATTTGTACACTCTCAGAGTTAGGATTTTATAGTATAGATTGTGGTCCCAGAGATAAAAATCAAATGGGGGTCCGTGGTCTAATGCATATCAAACTGGGGGTCCTTGAAATTAAAAGGTTTGAGAACCACTGTGACAGGGGATACTGTGTGTTCATATTTGAGACAGTTATTTATGCAAATATTCCACATTCACTTTTCACTTCATTAATGTTTTTAAATAGCCGATCTACAAGCTTGTAGATTGGCTATTTTCAAATAGCTGATGTATATAGGGTATATAGTAGCTTGCTGATTTTGATGCTATAGATATTAACACATTTTTCTGGGGACCCCAGTACAGTTCATCAGTACAGTTATTTAACATGACAGTGTGGTGCTAAAGCTGCAGTCGAAATCCAGCTCTTAGAGAACATGTGATATCCCCTGGTGTGTGTTCATATTATTTTAGATATTAAATGATGTGCAGGCCTATTGGCTTTGGACTGACAGAGACAGGCAGAAAGCTGTTCAATACATGTTCATCCTGTGTGCTGTTGCAGTGGTTCTCAAACCTTTTCATGTCAAGGACTCAAAATGAATATATTTTTGGCCATTTTAAGATTCTTTGAAAATAGCCAATCTACAAGCTTGAAGATCAGCTATTTTCAACCAGGTGATGAAAGGTTTAAAGTGGCTAAAATGTGTAACATGGATTATAGGCCAAATGCTACAGCAGAGGAAATGGTGAGAAATCAAATGAGTGATTGACTGTTTTAGACAATATGCATTGCAGATATGTTGATTCTAACCAAATTACTGTATCTGAGATATTTATTTATGTCTAGGCTCCTATGCTCTTGTTTAGTGTACATGATAGGGCAGTGGTTCTCAAACAGAGGGTGTACAAATGGAACCAAATGGACCCTCACAGGTCCATTTGGTTCCATTTATACACTCTTAGAGTAAATGTATACAATTTAAAATTATTTTAAAGTATAGATTGCTGTCCCAGAGGTAGAAAATGCTCAAATAGGGGTCCTCGAAATGAAAAGGTTTGAGAACCACTGTGATAGGGGATAATATGCGTTCATATTATTGTCTCCGCCAGGCCGAAAGGTATGGTGAGAGAGTATGTTTTACCCTGTCTGACCAGCTAATCTCCAGGACCGTTGGCATGATCGCAGCGAAACTATGCACACACACTCCCTGGATGCCAATTCAGAACCTCTGCCCCAAATTTTTCACATGGGCCTGTTATAGCGCCACCAGGAGACCGCTTTTTGCAAAACCCATTTTTGACAGTACTCCTACAGATTCTGTCCAAACGTCACGTAAATCGGTACACAGTGGCCCTCATTTATCAACGGAGCGTATAAACCGGCTTATATTTTTCCATATATTCGGCCGTACACCAACGTCGAAGTCACATTTATCAACGAATCCTACACAGCCAATCCTAGCGTACATTGGGTCGGAGCCTTGATAAATGTCACGGCTGAAACCGAGCGCCATTTAAATAACACACCCTTAAATATTCTCGAAACGCCCTGATTTTACGACATGGAGAACCAGAATACGACCAAATAAAGCATGGGAAGCCAAAAGAGTTTCGCCGCCTCGCCGCCTGTCAAGTCACACACGCACATGCACACGCACACGCCTCTCTCTGTCTCACACACACATACACACACACACGCCCAACTGTGTCTTTCATGTAATCCGTAACGGTACTATCTTTGTCACGTAGGCTTGTAGCCTACATGAATTACATAATGATACCAATCACATCGCCATGAATGGGGTTTGTATATTAATTTATTTAATCCATACCGAGCAGTGCACAAGCAGTCATGTAGGATATTGATGGGTTAGGGTTAGACTCGGACGGGCGGCAGTGATCCCGTGCTGCCACGTTAATAAGAGATTCGATCGTCGGGTTGATATCCATAACCCAACCAGGTTGTGTAGCCTACATAACTCTCTATGACATTACTCCATAACATAGGACAAGCTACAGTAAGTTTGTAGACCTCACTGTCCATGAAAACCTGTTGTGAGCTTGTAGATCTGCTATTTTCAAATAGCCAATGCAGCCAGATCTGCAAGCTTAACCGAATGACTGTTAAAGCAGTTTGTTTAAATTACTTTATAAAATGTTATATTTTCACAGGGATTATTTGTTAGTGTAGATATACATTTAGGAGTGGATTATGTGTCCAGATGCCTGTCAGACAGTCAGACAATGCTTCTCCGCAGGTCTAGAATGGAATAAACGGGCGCAGCCAACGGCAACAACTGCTATCGACCAGACGTGAGATCTCAGCGTACGGTAGGATGAAGCCATCGTCAGGTTATATTGATAAATGCCGAAAGTTGCGGTGATCTCGCCGTACGCCCATTATTTGGTCTGCGCCACGTTGATAAATGAGGGCCAGTATCTCTACAGTCATTAAACAAAACGGGTCTTTCAGATTGAACTTTTTCACTATCACCAGTGTTTCCTTAATTCATGTTTTTTTGTTTACACATGATTTTTTTCTATTGATATATTGCATTCATGTTCATGGGTATTTTCAGACATTTAACCACCTGTGAGGGGTTGTGAGCTTGTAGATCGGCTATTTTCAAATAGATGATGTATATAGGGTTTATAGTGGCTAGCTGATTTTTATACTATATCAAATCTGAGAATCACTGTGCTATTTTATAGTGTGATTACAGGTCAATCAGTAAACACTAAAGGAAAGCTGTGTTGGTAAAGCCAGGTTAATCATATCTTTTCATACATTTTCATGCAAGTAAGGGCATGGTGTGAACATGGCAAAAAAGCACTGGTAGTAGGTACTCCTGGTTTCTGCTGGGAACAGGGTTTGAGTCCCTGCAGCGCTGTGCTTACTGTTTCACCTTTGTCCTGTTGTATAAAGTTAGCACTCAATTCATAGATTCATAATACCTGAATGCACTTTTAATTATAGTACATCAAGCAGATAGCCCTGTGATTACATCTTTATAGCACATGGTTGCATTACAGTGCAACCACAATGTGATTAAGTTCTTATTCACTATGCAAAGTTTTTGTACTATGTTATGGTGTATTAGTCAGCACAGTGGATTAATATTTCTATCGATCTGGGATGTTAAGGTTGTGCAAAACTATGGTCAATGAATTGCCTCTTCAGCTAGATTAAACGGCAGTCACTTATAACTGTTGAGACTCCTAGAACATTAAGACGTGTTGACATGGATAGCTTTGTGTCTAATAACATCTCTGTGTTAATGAATGGGGTATGAGCATTATGTCATACAGTGTAGATTGTAGATCGGACCATGTCGTACAGTACATGGTCTACAGACCATGTACTGTAGACCATGTCGGTCTACAGTACAACAAACTATTAAGATGTTTGTAATTACAACATGTACTGCTTGGTGTAATGTTTAAAGCAAAGTAGGCCTTGCACAAGCCCGGGATCGAACCCAGGACCTTTTGACCATGTCATGTGTAAATGACATGCAAATGGTCCAAACAGGGACACACCCTAATGCTAATCTGATCCCTCCCACATTGACTGGAGAAACCTCAGCCAATCGCTGGCCTCACAGAATGCACTACGGTACGGCTCATCCCCACCCGCTAGGAGACACGGGGAGAACATGCAAACTCCACACAGAAAGGCCCTTTCGCCAACCCCACCTAGGGTATGGGCACTGATGACGCGGAGGAGAGAACACGCCCCCAGCGCCCACAGCGTCCCCTGCAGGAATCGAACCCAGGACCTTCTAGCTGTGAGGCGACAGCGCTACCGACTGCGCCACAATGTTATACAAAATGTAGTGGGGGGTCCCTGCTTCATCTCTCTCTAAGAGGTCCTTGTCCTGAACATTTTTGAAGACCCCTGCTATACTTAATTCAATCAATCCATCGTCATTTGTGGATCATTGTGAACAAAAACATTCTATGATGTTTCAAACGTTAGTGAAAACGCTCGGAATGGCTGGCAAGGGCAACTATGGACGATGTTTTAACTCTGGCAGTCGATGAGTTAAACCTGAGCCAAATGGTGAGCATCGTGTCGGGCTCATCCGATGGGAGGAAAACACAGTTTTTGTTTTGAATGTAAAAAGATAAAAGGCATGTAAAAGAGGAGAAAAGGGAACAGGGAGAGAGAGAGAGAAGAGAGAGATGTAGTGTCAGGAGAGTGTGGGAATGAGACCGAATTTCTCTGAAAACAACAATCTCGTGTCCAGAGGGGGTTTGGAGGATGATAACGGGGTTAGGGAGATCAAGGGAACAGCGCTAGTTAAATTAATGTCAATTCCCTCTTGTGGTCGACGGGTTTGGCTGACTGACTCTTCTACTCTGGCTAAGAGGCAAGACCCTCAGGGTTCAATATCCAGCATGCTGTGGGGTTTAAAAAGCAGTGTTTCCCAAACTGTGGGTCGGGACCCATCTGTGGATCACAGACCCAATTTTTATGGGTCAAGAGGAGATAGCTTTTTTTTCACTTTTCCTAGATTTTTTTAATAAAAACAAAAACAAAAATCCTGGACGATTTCTTTTTTTTTAAATGAACTTCATACATTTCAAAATGAATCAAAGAAATTCCATATATAAAAAAAAATCCAAAAATGTTTAAAACGTAGTGAAAATAGCAGATCTACAAGGTTGCGAAGCATTGCGAGCTTTTCAGTAGCGTGAGTCCCGTGGAGACGTAACACTTCTCTTTTGGGTCTCGACCTAAAAAGTTTTGGATCCACTGGCTTAAAGCTACAATCACCTGGGATGCAATATTGCGGTCTCCAGGAGGGTTGGGGAAGAGGCACGACCCTGGTTAGTCGCCTCTGGGACTTTCTCCACTTAGATTGTTGTAGGATTGATGCTGTTTGTACTTAATATTTTAACCCTTAAGACGTCGGCAGTGATTCTATAAGACTGCCGTCGACGCGTTTTCGAGTCAATTGCTTTTTCATTGTTTAATCGGCGATCGTGCCGTTCTCTGTAACTTCCACCATCAGGTTCCCTTTGCACTCACTTCCCACTGACCCGGATGCCAAATTAGGGGGTTCTGTTTACGGTTCTCGGTTTTATCTTGAAAGAGTTTTAGGCCAAACTAGGGCAAAACCAGACGAACAGTTATCGTCGTTGTGTTTACCAACGTCTACCAACGATCTGAAACCCGATCATAAGCTAAGCTAAGCTAAGATGGCCAGCGAGGGGGGCCGTGAAATACTACAGAAAACGGATATGACGTTTGCAGCCTCTTTGGGAGGGGGAGAGAGAGAGATGGGAGACAGAGAGAAAAAACGTGACTCTTTTGAGTGCTGGTCGATCTGTCGTGTGTGTTTATAAACACGGCCAGACAAACGATTATAATGGATATAACAATTCTGTGACCGGTTCAAAAGGTTATAAAACACGAAAATCGCTGGCACTGGGTGAGTACATTATGAAAATACTCTGGCAGTCAAAGAGGTAATTCTTGAATCTTTAGATAGTATATTGCTTTGACTGATCCTGGGTTTACCTGTGATCCTAGATTACTGAGGCACTACACCGTCTCTCTCTGCCTTTGACGCGTGTGTTTACCTCGCTTATTGCAAGTCGCTCTGGATAAAGAGCGCCTGCATTTACATTGTAGTAAATTATAAACTGAAAGGAAATCGGCCACTGTGTTGTGACAACACTTAACCCCAAGCATGCTAATGGCTCTCCAAGGGCGCACCGAAGAATGTTTAGGCTTTTATTAACCCATTAAGACCTGAGGCGATTCTTAAAAATGTTTTCTAAATCCTAAAAGTTTTTTGGAAAAAAAAATCTAAACATTTTTTTTGAAAAAGAAAGATTTCTTTGTTTGAAAAAGAAAGAAAGAAAAGAAAATAAATCCAAAACTATTCAAAATGTGTGTATTCAAAGATTTTTCAAAAATAGCAGATATACAAGCTCATAGTGCGGCACCGAGTGCCGCGCTATGAGCTTGTATATCTGCTATTTTTGAATAGCCAAAGAAATCTAAAGTGACACAGATGCGTTCCAGGTCTTAATGGGTTAAGGAAATGAGCAATTATCTGAATGTGCGGACGGTGTGTGAGAATGGGAAAACAGGATGCTCGATATAACAGCCACTTGAATAATATTAGTGAAGCCACGGCCTTTTGTCATGTTAATTTAACAACCTGCATTCTGAGACACACACACACACACAGAAACCAATGCAAATATCGCCGCTGTCGGGTGGAAACCTCATACGAACAACGGTAACTTTTCAGGAAATGGGGAAAAAATAACCTGCGTTCCTATGGATCCAATGTAGTTATTATTTAGTCACAAGCTCGTGTTAACACTTTTTTTTAATTGGTTCCATATTTATAAAACCCACAGACAAACTTAAAGGGATAGTTCACACCCAAAATGCCTTTTTTTCACATCGATTAGTCACCCCATGGAGATTTGAATTAATGGATTTTTTTTCTGTTTTTGTGGCATTCCTAAGCCAATAATTTGATGACCGGCAGCGGTTCCGATAGGAGACTCAAAGAGTCTCTGCTGTGTCTCCTACCGGAACCGCTGTCTACCGGTCCGCTGGTCATCAAATTATTGGCTTAGGAATGCCACAAAAACTGAAAAATATAAGTCTCCATGGGGTAACTAATCGATAGGAAAAAAAGTATTTTTTTGGGGTGAACTATCCCTTTAACCACTTTCACCTTTTTTGTGTGACACTATTAGTATGACAAAGTAGGGCATTCATCTCCGAAAAAAACATACAAAGTTGAAATATGGAGATATGAGGTTTCTACCCGAGATAAACGATATTCATGATTTAAATGACAACGTTCTGTGATGAATGCTGATGTGAATGGGATAATAGGGTTCCAATTCAGTTCAAGTGACCCTTACCCGTCTTATCTGTGGTACTGGCCTTCACCTCCGGGGGCAGGCCACTCCCTCCATCCTTCCAGAACGGATTCAACTCCAGCTTGTGCAGACCAGCCTTAAAGAGAGACACACACAAAACAAACACACACACACACACGTTGGTATCACTGTACTTGCAAGCAGGCATGGAATTTCATCATTTTAGGGGCATGGCCAGTTATTTGTCTTTTTGACGCCACTTTCATGGCGCAACTTAAGTGGTCGACACTTTAATTGGCCTTAACTAAACAATAAATAAATAAAACCTTTTTAACCATAAAAACAACCACATTGAGGACCAGGAAAATTGTCTTCATAATGTCCAGTTCTCTGATTGAACCATATTGTGGGGACATTTGGCCCTCTCAAATAAAGTACACTTACAAGTGCACACACACACACACACACACACACACACACACACACACACACACACACACACACACACACACACACACACACACACACACACACACACACACACACACACACACACACACACACACACACACACACACACACACACACACACACACACACACACACAGTTTGTCTCTGTCCAGCACCTCACAGTAGGTCATCTTCGGTTGTCTTGGCAACCACCGAGGCAGTAAAATGAGGAAATTGACTTCTGTGACCTTTTCATCAAGTGTGCACACACACCATCTCATGCACACACATAAAACACACACGCGCACACAGATGATTTAAAAAGACAACTAGAAAAAGTGCTCCTCGGAGCACAGGTCTCCGCCAGGTCAGGTAGGTTATTGTGGCCTCCTGGTGGCGCTATAATAGGCCAATGTGAAAAGGGTGCCATTTCTTCTTAGGCCTTGCACGACAATCGGACACTGACTGCATTCATGATTTGAGGCATTTTAAAAACATTTGTTTTGCTAAATTAGACCTGCTGGTGGCGCTATAACAGGCCAATGTTAAAAGGGTGGCATTTGTTCCTCAACATAGTGTGAACGTGCGTGCAAAGTTTGACCGCAATCGGACGGTGCGTTCATGATTTGCGGAATCTTTGTTCAAAACAAGCCAATAATGCAAACTTTAGATGTCAAGCTTAGCCAATCACTGACAAATCAAACACATCCGTCTTGATCACATGACCATAGAGATCATGTGTACCGATTTGCGTGAAATTTGGATAAAATTGGAAGGAGTAACATAAAATAATGTGTTTTACATAAGACTGCTAGGGCGTTCATTTACGAAAAAACACAAAGAGTTAAAATATGGAGATAAGAGGTTTCTGCCCGACAGCAACAACATGATGATAATAGTAATATATATATTACATACTCATACCTGTTCAATAGCCTGGGCCTTGGCTCTCTCCTCTTCCTTCAGACGTTCTTTCTCAGCCCTCTTCTCTGTGGTGGACGTTGTTCTCATCGTCAAGAAGTCAAACGTCATCCAATCATCTCTCTATAGGACACAATGATGACACAATGACATGAGGTGTGTGTGTGTGTGTTTGTATTGCTATACTTGTGAGGACCAAGTATAGTAGAATTTGAAGAAATATACATTGTGAGGACCGTTTTTCTGGTCCTCGCAAGACAAATGGTTGTTTTAGAGTAAATTGGAATTAGCGTTAAAAATGATTTATACTTAGTTGCGCGCCAGTGTCATGCACCGAAAAATAGCTGATCTATATGTTGTGGGCTTGTAGATCTGCTGTTTTTCGGCTTTAGGCTTACGGTTAAAAATGGCAAAATGGCTATCGTAAAGTGTTGATGTCCTCACAAGTATAAGTATAGTAATACAAACGTGTGTGTGTGTGTGTGTGTGTGTGTGTGTGTGTGTGTGTGTGTGTGTGTGTGTGTGTGTGTGTGTGTGTGTGTGTGTGTGTGTGTGTATGTGTGGGGGTGTGTGTGTGTGTGTGTGTGATTATTATTTTGCAATTAACTAGTGAAATAAAATAAAAACAATTGCCCCTGCGAGCAGAGCTGCAGTGCGCTCCGCTAGGGCTTGTAGATCTGCTATTTTTGAAAAATCGTGAAAATGTGTGCAAATCTTTGAATATATATATTGTTTTAAAACGAACATCTTTAACTAAAATCTTTGCTTCTGGGGGGTCCCTGGAACAAATCATTTTGAGATGGGGGTCGGCGGCCAAATACATATCATGTTGGGGGTCCTTGAAATGAAAAAGTTTGAGAACCACTGATATAGAAACATACGTTTTTCAGAAAACTGTTGGGATTTAGAAGACATTATTTTGTAGAATCGGCTTCAGGTCTTAATGGGTTAACACCTTTGAACACTTTGGTAGTAGAATCCTCTGCCCCCCCCGCCCCACCCCTCCTTTCTCTGCAAAAAATATACCTATTGATGCTACTGAGTTTTTGTTGTTGTTGTTTTTTACGATATGTATTGTACTATACTGTATGTTTTACTGAGGAATTGAGTACAACCGACAACAATTGAAACAAGCCCCCCGGGGCTTTTTCTGTCACCCTTTTAGCATAACCTTTGACTGTACTACAGTACCTGTACTGTTGACAAACTGTTAAAGGGACTACACCATGAATTTTAACTTTTCCTTATTTTTTGTGTGTTTTTGGTCTCCCCTACCTCTCTATCCATCCCCAAAAATACCACAGTTTGAGCACTCAGGCTTTCACAGCATATCTGTAAATTGGTCTCAAAACAGGCCAAACTGATTTGGCCCCCGAAAGTGACGTACAATCCCTCCAGTTTTTCAGATCCAACATAAAAATAAAAATAAAGAAAAAAATATATATTTTTAGATTTTTTTTTACTTTTTCCACACAGAACCAGGAGATAACATGCATACAAACTGGCTCAATAGCGCCACGTGCCAAATCAGGACAATGTGGTATTGCAGGTAAAAGTGCTTTATAAGCCAGAGTATATGTGTATATCTGAGCCTATATCTGAGGCTTGATTTAGGCTCAAACCTTTTGAATAACGTTTGAGGGACATAAACAATATGATATTAAATGTTAAATATATATTTTTTAATTCATGGTGTGTAGATCCTTTAATAAAGAATTCAATCAATCAATGGTCTTACCTGGGCAGTGAGGTCAGGGACGGACTCTTCAGCCGGACTCTGGCAGGCTTTAGCAGCCTCTTTTTGTGGCCGAGCCTCCACCCACTCGTCCTCCGAGTCCTGACACACAAACACAACACAAATGGTAAAGTCATACTGTGCTAATAATTTTAGTAGTGGTTTTGGGGCTACACCCTCTGTAGCTCAGCTGTCATTACAGCGTCTGTCTATGGTCTGTTAAAGGTTCTATGTATAACATTCATTTTCACTTCTTTTTTTTTTAATGTTTTTTGGGGGGTTTTATGACCTCAATTACACCCAAAAAATTTGAACATTCAGTGGATTTTCTGGGCTCTGGGGTTTTCTGAATAATTAGGCTGAAAAGTAATCTGAGCTTGGCCCTTGGGCAGTGAAGTCACAGGCCATTAATCCCGCCCACTCTCCTCCTCCTCCCCCTCCCCTCCCCTATCCTTTCCTTTGGGGGGGGGGGCGGAGCAGAGGTAGCCTGGTAAACCCTCCCTCCGGAAATCTAATTTCTATTTGATTCCTGGAGTGAGTCTGGCATGAACCGCCTCTCTGCAATATTGGCTGTGTATGCCAAACGGACGCGCCTATCAGCGTCGTCGCTCATTGTTCTGTGATTGACAGCTTACGTTGGCCAATCAGGTGGCGAGTTCGAGTGAGCCCAAAACACGAACGGCAGCCATCTTTTTCATGTGCGGCCAATTCTCCGCTATTTTTTTACTTCAAAAAGCTCTCTAACTTCTATTTTGAGGCACGGAATTTACTTATAAGATATCGTTTGGATAGAATTTAGTTGTTTAACTTCATATATGTGGTCAATTAATCATGACAAAGCCTATTTAAAAAATAATAATTAGAGAACCGGTAGGGGCGGGCAGTGACACCATTGTACCCGAAAAAGGCAACCCATTTTGGGTATGGCTGTCTCAAAAGTCCCGTCGCGTCACATTAAG
Organism: Gymnoscopelus braueri; assembly: GCF_963280865.1. Taxonomy (NCBI): domain Eukaryota; kingdom Metazoa; phylum Chordata; class Actinopteri; order Myctophiformes; family Myctophidae; genus Gymnoscopelus; species Gymnoscopelus braueri. The sequence continues at coordinate 56,008,694 of NC_137606.1, forward strand.
ACTGGTGAACTGCTGATTGGCTGAAGGGGAAAAATTATCATTGGCTGAAGGGGTTGTCAGTCAACGGTATTACTCCCGCCCAACTCCAGCACAGCCAATATTGCAGACAGGCGGATCAGGCCAGACTCACTCCAGGAATCAAATAGAAATTAGATTTCCGGAGGGAGGGTTTACCAGGCTAGAGCAGAGGCTCAATCCCTCAACAGCGACACCCGCAGGCAAAGATTTATTTTTTCATTGCAGTTGAAAAGGCTTTAGAAATGTGAGAGAAAAACACCTGCCATGGATCAATGGAGTGGCATTATTTGTTAAAACTTTTTATACACGTTTGAAGGACCATGACAAAGACTTTTAATGTGTGGTAAAACTGAATGTCATGAAACATTTAAAACTACGATTCCCAGAATTCAGTTCGAAACAAAACCACAAAAAGAACCGTTCCGAAACGAATGCCCCAGGGTCCTAGCGCCTAGCATATATTGGAACACAACAACAACGTTGTCAGAAATGGTGTGTATTAACTTTACAATACATTGTAATACGTTTCTGGTAAGTTTCCAATGCCAGCAAGATTTTTGTGCGAGAATTTTTCTTTGTCATCCATTTGGTGTGTTTTTAAACCGTTGTACTGCCTGTACTTTAAAAAAAATGCAATAAAGTATTCAATAAATCAATGAAATCAGGGGCAGACAATCGCTACTAAAAATAGGGTTTAGAGAAGTTGTCAAAAAACCCATTTGTATGGAATGGTTATTGTGAAAAATATACCAGTGAAAGATTTTATTGTCTCAGTCTGATGGAAACCTAAAGTCCAAAAACTGTTACTTTTCAGGATTAGACAAAAATAGCAAAAGTAGCAGATCGAAATTGGGTATTCGTCGGGCTGTATTAGAATGTGACGTCCTAACTCTTCTAATGTAGAAGAAAGAAGTCCGCGCGCGGGCGCGCGTCCCACCCACAACAAATTCGCCGTGCACTGCCATATTTAGCTTGGAACCCCCTCAAGGAACCCTGAGTGTTTCCAGTGAGCCAACATGCAACAATATCAACACCCTGACTCTGTTTGACCAGAATGGAAGGAACAGAGCCTTCATTAGTATCATTGGTAACACCTGTGAATGAAGTAAGAAGAGGCCCAGTTTATTTCCAACACGGCTGCTGTGCATAGAGCCTATTTAGTCGTTATGGCAATTATTTCCTCCCCACACACACACACACACTACTGTGTTGTATCACTGCTGTTGTATTCTACCGACTCACCTGCCAGTGAGGAGCCCTCACCGGGAGGACGTAGAGCCTTCGACCTACTCCTCCCGCCCGACACTCCCCGCTAACAGGTCCCCGCCGCAGCCCGTTTAGGACTGTGTGCAGTAACACATATCACCCTCCCCGTCCGGCATCCCACCACCCCTGAACACGGGCCAATTGTGTTCTTATAGACCAGTTGTTCTCAAACTGTGGGTCGGGACCACCAGGGGGTCCCCACATGATTTTTTTTTGGGGGGGGGGTCCCCGGATGACAGTGAAGTGACAATGTAATGACTTAAAGGGATAGTTCACCCAATGAAGACTTGAATTCATGGATTTATTTATTTATTTGTCGCATTCCTAAGCCAATAATTTGATGACCAGCGAACCGGTAGGCAGTGGTTCCGGTAGGAGACACAAAGGAGACTCTTTGTGTCTCCTACCGGAACAGCTGCCGGTCATCAAATTATTGGCTTAAGAATGCAAAAAAAAATCCATGAATTCAAGTCTTCATGGGGTGACTAATCGATAGAAAAAAAGTCTTTTTGGGGGTGAACTATCCCTTTAACTCCTTTATAATACAAAAAAAAACAAGAATGAAAAGAAAAAAGACCATTACTGCATCAAAAGTAATCAGCAAACTATACTATAAGAACTGGTCCAACATTGGCTAAATTGTGAAATAATATAAGACGGAGGCAAACATTCTGAAAATAGCTGATCTACAAGCACACAACGCCTCGCGTTGCGAGCCGTTGTGTGCTTGTAGACCACTTTACCACTGTGCCACCTGAGCCCCCTGGATGAGCGTTTTAGCCTTGTGTTTTCAGCTGTAAAAAAAAAAAAAAAAACGCTTTGGTATTGACTTTATTCAAGTCAATGGGCTCTGATCATGCCCAAATTTGGAGTCATGACTCATGCCTCATAGATACAGTATGTCATAGACGACTGACGTCATAGATGACTGGTGGATACCAGGATCAATAGGAGTTCGTTAGTAGGGATGTGTAAAAGTGACCAAAATGAAAATCGATTACAATAATTCTATTCTTAACCGACTATTCGAATATTCGACCACGGCCATTTTTCATTTTTTTTTGTGATTTTTTTTTGACTGGGATTTGTTTGGGTGAAATTGTTCTGGGGATTCAGAAATCAGAAATTAACAAAGACAGTAGCATGTACATCTTTTACATTATTGTAACTAAACTATTAAATATTTTTTTTAATATTCGATTTTTGGGCGGTGAAACCACCCCTATAAGTGAGGTTTGGAAATTTGTACAATTATCTTGGGCAGTGAAACCGCCCCTATAAGTGAGGTTTGGAAATTTGTACAATTATCCTGCGCTGTGATTGGCCAATCACAATCTATTCAGGACTGTGATTGGCCAGTGTCACATGACACATGTGCATAGCCCTATATAAGCAACCATAACTTTAAAAAAACCATAAATTGGTTTTTTTAAAGTTATGGTTTCGTCCATCATAAAGAGTGTTTCAATAAATGTATTTATCTTTTGTACATGATTGGTTGACTCCATTCAGTATTGTGATTAGCTAGCAAGACACCGCCCACTTCACACAGGGTGTGATTTTTATCTTACAAACGACTATTCTAATATTCGAATAGTCGGACTCATCCCTCGTTCCTAGTTACCCTTGTTGGGTTTTGTTGCGCTTCCTCACCTTTTCTTTCTTTCTTTCAATTCTATCTTTCATTTTGCCAAGTGTCTAACCGTGTGCAGGTATGCACCACCGTGTCTCTTTTATTTATCTTTTCCATGTTTGCATTGTACATTTCCCGCATCAATATTGACTATTTCAATAGCTTCTTTTGTTGGTGTCACATATTATCGATATGGTATGCTTTGCCTCTTTGAGAAAACGGTAATGTACCGTATGTGTGATTAGGTTTGTAATGGTTAAAAGAATATTTTTTGCTAATAGATTATTGCATAATGTCACGGCCAACCAATTTAATGGCATTGCTGTTCAAAAATCTCTCCACCGAATCACTAGATCCCACGATTACACGAGTGGGGTTTTATTGGATATTTTTTTTTATTAAAGTTTAAATCCAATATTTATCCCATAGACCAGTGGTTTTCAACCAGTGGTCCGGGGACCACCAGTGGTCCTTGAGGGAGTACCAGGGGGTCCCCAGCAAAATGAGTTAACATGGCGTCAAAATCATTTTAACCACTTAGCTTTGGCTATTCAAAAATAGCCGATATAAAAGCTCATAGCGCGGCACCGAGTGCACTATGAGCTTGTAGATCTGCTATTTTTGAAAAACCTTGAAAAAGTGTGCATAATTTTCTTTGAATATTAATATTTTTTTAAGCGAAAATTTAATGATTTCTTTGCTTCTGGGGGTCCCTGGCACAATAGATTTTCTAAATGGGGGTCCGCGGCCAAATGTATATCAATTTAGGGCTCCTTGGCATGAAAAAGGTTGAAAACCACTGCCATAGACAGTAAATGGACAAAGGGAGCCCCATTGGTTTCTACAGACCCTTTAGAAGACCAGGTCCCCGGTCCCGAAATGAAACCGGAAAACGACTGCTATTGGCTGCAGTCGCAGCGAGGGCAGGTCTTCACTCGGTAGAACCAGTAGGAGCCCTAGAAACACCCTTTCATTTTAACCCATTAAGACCTGGGACGCATCTGTGTCACTTTTTGATTTGAGCTAAAAAAAAATGCATTATTTTACACTTTGGGCTATTCAAAAATAGCAGATCTACAAGCTCATAGCGCGGCACCGAGTGCCGCGCTACGAGCTTGTATATCTGCTAATTTTGAAAAACCCGTGAAAAATGTGTGCAAATCTTTGAATATATATTGTTTAAAGTGAACATTTTTAACTCTATTCTTTGCTTCTGGGGGTCCCTGGAACAACACATTTTGAGATGGGGGTTGGCGGCCAAATACATATAGTTTTGGGGGTCCTTGATATGAAAAAGTTTGAGCACCACTGATATAGAAACATACGTATTTTTTTCTTTCAGAATACTGTTGGGATTTAGAAGACATTTGTAGAATCAGCCTCAGGTCTTATGGAGAGTTATTGCTTCTGCAGCCAGCAGGGGGGGAAATCATGGGGGAAATAGCGAAGCTAGTGGCCATTCATATGAACTGTCACTTATTATATGGCCTCAATTTAGAAATCGGATGCTAGCCCCTCATTGAATAAGAAAATAGGGCTCCAAAATCAAAAGTTATCTATTTTGAGCACCTATTTAGTTAGAAAATGACATTCTGGCACAGAACAAATCTTCTTAGGTAGATAAAAATATTTAAAAAAAGACATGGTTACTGCTCCTCCTACCTCTGAGCTGTCGTCAGATCCATGTCCTCCCTCGGCCTTCCTCTTCTCCTTTTTGCCCTTCTTCTTCTTCTCCTTCTTAGCCTTTTTAGATTTCTTCTCTTTCTTCTTCTTGCTCTTGACAGAGCCCTCCTGTGGTGCAACGGCAGACGACAAAGTTCCAAACAAGTTGGTGTTAGTTATGTACTGTATTAAGACAAGTTATTATGACTGTATTAAATAGATTGATGTTGGTTAGGACTCTTATGGGAAGTGTTTATGACTGTATTAACACCTGATATGACTGTACTAATCACTAAACCCTCTGGACCAGTGGTTCTCATGGGATGTATTTATGACTGTATTAACACCTGATATGACTGACTGTACTAATCACTAAACCCTCTGGACTACTGGTTCCCAAAGTGGGGTCCAGGGACCCCCAGGGGTCCTTGGGGGTTCCAGGGGGTCCCCAGCTAAATGTGTTAGCGTCGCCATTTAAAAATAGCTCACAGCGCGCCACTTCATGCCGCGCTCCGAGCTTGTAAAGCTGCAATTTTTGAGATTTTTTTTAACTCAAATGTTCTCTTTTCTCTTTCAGATGGGGGTCCACGGCCAAATATATATCAATTTGGGTGGGGGTCCTTGGCACGAAAAAGTTTGATAACTACTGCTCTAGACTTGGTAAACTGGACCTGAGTTGGCGCTGTACTTTGACCACTTTTTTTGTGATGCTTGTTCAGTGTTGGGCAATATTTTTCTTTAAAAAGTAATGTTTCTTTAAAACGTAATAATATTATTATTATTTTTACAGTTTTTCTTTTTATTGTTCCATATTGGAACAATATCCTTACAGGAGGAGTCAAACTCGTCGCGTCCACAACGTGTTGTGTGTGAGCTTGTAGATCGGCTATCTTCGGTGTGCGAGCCCGTTGTACGACAAAGTATAAATTCAGCCATAGATGTCAGTTGAATACTGACACAGTCCACGGTTGAAAGCGACTAGCCTATGCTGCCCACACAAAGTTTACAATGGCTCTTTGACTGACACAAACTTAAAATGACAATACTTCCAAGTGTTGAAAGTATGCATGCGCATGCTTGAAAATAACAGATCTACAAGCTAACATCCTGTACCATCGCACAGTGTTGATAGCTGTGACAACCTTCTATGCTGGTCATTTTAACGAATAAGGCAGCGTTACTTGGATCAGTAATATGTAATAATATTACTGTTTTGGCAAATACTATTATAAATAATAGTTTACCCAGTAAATACTATTTACTGGGTAAAGTAGTAATATTACAGTAATATATTACTAAGTAACACGTTACTGCCCAACACTGGATGCGTTGTGAGCTTGAAGATCTACTATTTTTGGCCAGAATAGGGTTCTGTGGTTCACACATGTTATGATAGTGTAGTACCTCGGTACTGTATTAAGGCAATGACGTGGTGCTGTTTGGGGTGACTCATATACATTATATTCATTAACGAAAGTACAAATAAAAAATAACGGTAGACCTCCTACCGGTAATGATCTCCTACCACATTTGAATGAAAGGAAGATTAGGTTTACTGAGGGTTGGTTCTTTGTGTTTAGAAATATTATTAACCCTTTGAATAATTTCTTATTTTTTTTTAAACATTAACTAAAAAGACAACACACATAACAGTAATTAGACACCCTTGGAATGAATAAACAGGCATTGAGATATATTAGAATATGGCTAATGTTATTAACTGATGCCACTGGGCAACAAGTTACAACTTGTATTAAGACATGCATCAGATGCGTGTGGATGACGGAAGGAGGACCAGTCGGACCTCCTCTATCTGCTCCAGTCGGAGGTTGACGTCGGGGAGCATCCAGGTGTCCTCCCCTCTCAGGCGCTTCAGCTCCTTCTTCTTCTCCTCCTTCTCATACTGCTGTTTAGCCTGCAGGAGGAGAACCACAATCACAATCAGTTGTTGTTGTCACTTCCATTAGAGAGATGCAGCCCAGGGGCTGACACGGACGGTTGCCCGACTGCCCGTGGCAGCGAAATAAAACGGTCGGGCAGGTGGAGTTTGCTTTCAGGTTGCCCCTGCGGGCAAGAGTGTTTGAGTGGGGACTGCAACAGTCTTTAATTCGCTATAAACGCGACACAAGATATCCGTCTATAAGCACTGGAACGTGGCCAGAGCGCTCTCTCACACACACACACTCACACACACACACATATATACACACTCAGCGTGCAATGTTAAATGGAACAATACACTGCGTAGTCCTAGATCATTGGTTCTCAAAGTGGGGTCCGGGGACCCCCAGGGGTACTTGAGCGGGGTTCCAGGGGGTACCCAACAAAATGTGTTAATATAGCATCACAATTATGACCTTTTATACTTTGGCTATTCAAAAATAGCAGATATACAAGCTCATAGCGTGGCACCGAGTGCCGCGCTATGAGCTTGTAGATCTGCTATTTTTGAAAAATCTTGAAAATGTGTGCAAAGTGCAAACCTTTGAATAGATATATATTTTTAAGCGAACATTTGTTGCTCAAATCTTTGCTTCTGGGGGGTCCCTGGAAACACATATTTGAGATGGGGGTCCGCGGCCAAATACATATCATTTTGGGGGTCCTTGACATGAAAAGGTTTGAGAACCACTGTCCTAGATGGACAATAAGACGACAGCCGTAGCGCTCTCTCACACACACACACACACACACACACACACACACCCTTCGTTCTCATTCACAGAGAGAGAAAAGGTTTCGTCCCCGTCGTCTCTCAACTTGAAAATACTTATAATTTAGTTTCTGACCCCGTGGTGAGAACGCAAATTAGGCGACTCTCTGCTCCTTTGCGTCCATGAGTAAATATTGTACACGCCAACGCTATTAGCATCAAGAGCTAACACAATGTGGCTTGGAACAGTGCACGACGTGTCAATGTGTGTGCGAGTGCTATGGAAAATGAATTCATGTCCTTGGAACTAAATTTTTTTGAGATGGGGGTCTGCGGCCAAATATATATATAATTGTTGTTTGGTTACAATATCAGTGGTGCTCCAACTTTTCCCATGTCAAGGACCCCCATAATTATATGTATTTGGCCGCGGACCCCCATTCCAGGGACGCCTGGAAGCAAATATTGGAGTTAAAAATGTTTGCTTTAAAAAAATAGATCTATATTCAAAGATTTGCAAAAATTGTCAAGATTTTTCACAAATAGCAGATCTACAAGCTCATAACGCAGCATATCGTTGCGGTCGTGCAGAAACCTCTTACCTCCATATTTTAACATTTTTGGTGTGTTCCTAAATTAACGCCCTACTTAATCATACTACAGCGTCGCACAAAAGCATCAAAAAAAAAAGAAAAATGACTTTTTGATCGATTTGTGAGCTTGTAGATCTGCTATTTTCGTCATTCCATGCTACTCCATGTCCTTGAATTAACCCATTAAGACCTGAGACCGCATCTAAAAAAAATCTAAATCCTAACAGATTTTCAGAAAAAAAGTTATAAAAAATAATTTTCACGATTTTTCAAAAATAGCAGACCTACAAGCTCGCCGCGCTATGAGCTTGTATATCTGCTATTTTTGAATAGCCAAAGAAAGCTAAAGTGACACAAATGCATTCCAGGTCTTAATGGATTAAAAGAAAAACATTAAGATAAATAACTTGAAAAAAGCTTTAAATGGAAAAAAAATGCAACTAAATAAAAGGGGACAATATTGAGTTATTTATGTGTGTCTTTCAGTGCTTTTTTTCCTCCTCTCCAAAACACACGGAGGATGAACGGTACAGAGCATAACCAGTGTGTTTGTGACCACACAATGCAAACACAGCTGCTCTGCAAAGAGATAGCATAGCACACAGCACACGTGTGTGTGTGTGTCTGTGTGTGTGCGTGTGTGTGTGTGTGTGTGTGTGTGTGTGTACGAGTGGTGTAAAGTAACTAAGTACATTTACTCAAGTACTGTACTTAAGTAAAATTTTGAGGCACTTTTACTTTACTGGAGTATTTCCAATTGTCTATACTTTTACTTCTACTCCACTACTCAGAGGCAAATGTTGTACTTTTACTCCACTACATTTATTTGAAAACTTTAGTTACTAGTTACTTTGCAGATATAAATCATTACGTTATAAAACATATATTAACCAATTTAGCCCTATTTTATACATAAGCTATTTGAAGATAGCCGATCTACAAGCTCGTTGTGAGCTTGTAGATCTGCTATTTTCAAATATTTTAGTACTTTTACTTTTAGTACTTTAAGTACATTTTGATACCAATACTTTTGTACTTTTACTCAAGTAAATTTTGAATTCCGGACTTTTACTTGTAACAGAGTACTTCTACATTGCAGTATTGATACTTTTACTTAAGTCAAACATTTGAGTACTTTTTCCACCACTGCGCGCGCGTGTGTGTGTGTACACTTATTACTATACTTGTGAGAGCCAAATGTCGCTACAAGTACATATTCCAATTTGAGAAATAGACATTGTTGTGAGGACAATTCCCCTGGTCCTCACAAGAGAAATTGATGGATAAAAAGAAGGTTTAGGATTAAGCATTTAAGAATAGGGGGCTGGGAGTTATGCCTTATTTATACTCGGTTGCGTGCCGGTGTCAAATTAACACATATTAGCCCACGGACCCCCATTTGAGAAGATATACCAGGGACTCAACCATTTTGATTACTTGGGGTTCCCAATCTACACTGTAGCATCATCATTAGTGTTCATTTAACTCAGAGAGTGTTAAATGACCCTAACGGGTCCATTTGGTTCCTTTTGTACGCTCTCAGAGTTACAGACACATAAGGGGCAATTTGGTTCCTAACTATTAATTTGGCTGGGGACCCCCTGGAACCTCATCAAGGACCACTAGTGGTCCCCGGACCACTGGTTGAGAACCACTGCTTTACAGGACAGTGAGTAGACCAACTCTGTGTGACTGTAAAACTGACCATTTAATGAAAACCCTGGACGGCAGGTTTGGGGCTCTTATCACATTGGCCAGTGTTTGTCCTGCAATTTCCTGTCTGAATTCTAACAGCAGCAACAACGTTCATTCAGTGTACGCAAGACACACACGTTACAGAGCCGCACACACACACACACACACACACACACACACACACACGTTTGCATTACTATACTTGTGAAGACTTCAACATTTTAGGATGTCGGTTTTATGTACGACATCTAAAAACATAAAAAATCTTTTCTGACCCCAATTCTAAAGCCGAAAATATTTAACATAAAAAAGGATCTTTGTCCTCAAATGTCTAATTCTCCAATTCTACTATACTAATGGGGACAGTAGGCCCTCACAAATATAGTAATGAAGTATTTTCAGCGAAAGCTTTCTCCACAATAACAACAACAAAACAAATATATTCATATAGCCTATACATTTAAAATATGCTTATTATTTGAGTAATCGAAAACGTAATCGATAGATAATAAGGCAAATTTAAGACCGGTAAAGCATCTGTGTCAGTTTAGATTTCTTTGGCTATTCAAAAATAGCAGATATACAAGCTCATAACGCGGCACCACACACACACACACACCCCCCCCCCCACACACACACACACACACACACACACCTATACTTGTGAAGACATCAACATTTTAGGACGTCGATTTTATGTACGACATCTAAAAACATAAAAAGTCATTTCTGACCCCAATTCTAAAGCCGAAACATAAACTAAAAAATAATCGGCTCCGTCATTTTAATTTAATACTTTAATAACAAAGTACAGTATTTATCTCAACCTTCCATCTGTGACGTGTTCCATTGATTTATGGTAATAAATCATAATAATAATTCATACCTCATCAAAATACTAGTGAAAATACTAGTTGCAACGCGCTTTTCCCAAATATTCACATGTTTTCTAAATTCTTTTGCCTTCACTTGTCGTGTATTTTCATGTTGTGTAATGCAACTCAATTGCGCCACTCAGTGGCTCTGCCCTTGCAACTGGTCAATTTCATTTTTAAAGACAATGTTTTCGCCCCTGTCCTTCTGTCCGTGTGTCAGTCTGTGAGCAGCTTGAGGGGTTTCCACTTTCCAGGGCATCCACCAATAAAATGATTGACAGTTAGGAACCAAATGGACCCTTACTTGTAAGTTGCTTGTGGCTAAATTGAAAAACCCTCCACTCACAGCCCCATTTATGCAAAAGAAATGTTTCACCTGTACACAGCATGGGTTATGTTTGTCTCTGTCGAACCATTGATTATCATGTTATGATATGAGCAACTTTCTGTCAAAAAACTCTTCAAGTGTTCGAGTTGGGCAGCACTCGCTCATTTTAAATAAATCTTTCCTCCTTTTTCAAAACTGCACACACGCAGGATGTTGAGTGATTTTAAAACCAGTGCTCCCCAACTCTCATACCTAGAAAGAATGTGGATAACCAAAGCTGTCCATACAGGTGCAATATTGGTGAGTTTATGGATGGGACTTTTCTGTTTCATGAATTGGGCCTTCATTGGACGCTGTTGTAAGTTAGATGCGGCTAGCATCCAAGTTTCTTGCGGCTATGGACTCATGGTACTGTAACTCAAGAGATAATATAAATGTAACCAAATGGACCTGTATGGGTAAGCTTGTAGATCGGCTATTGTGGCACTGCTATGACAGTTGCAACTTGCAGCCCTATAGTCTCAATTTAAAATGTAGGCATTTAGCAGACGCTCTTAATCCAGAGCGATTTACAGTAAGCAAGGACAACACAAGGTAATACATCAAATGCATATAAATGGTAATCTAGGATCATAGGTAAACCAAGAACCTATCATCAGTCGAACAGAAGAAAATCCAAAATGAAACAATGTGTACATTGAAACTATATACGCACAGGAGCTCATTTAGTCAGTCTGTCACTTCAGTGAAGTGGGCAAAACTCTGGAACTCTTAGCCCACTGATCTAAAGCTACAGACTGATGGTAATGTTTTATACATAGGATGCAGATTATGGTTCAAATCTAAACAACAACACTGCTTACATGAATAGATTTTGACCGGCCAAGTCTTGTTCTGATCATGGTGTCTGTTATACTGCTTATATAATATGTATATGTTTAATTTGGGCTATAAGGTATTTAATCCCTGTATTTCTATTGGTTTTTAGATTATATATTTGTTTTGTACAGTGGTGGAAAAAGTACTACATTTTTTTTTTAACTCAAGTCAAAGTATCAATACTGCAATGTAGAAGTTAAAGTCCGGAATTCAAAATTTACTTGAGTAAAAGTACAAAAGTATTGGTATCTAAATGTACTTAAAGTACCAAAAGTATAAAGTTACATGATGCAGAATGTCCCATTTCACAAGTTTTCAAATGTATAAAAAAAAAATCTATGAAAATGGCAGACCTACAAGCTCACAATGTGTCACATCGTGACACATTGTGAGCTTGTAGATCTGCTATTTTCAAATGGCCAAAATATTAAAGGCTATAGTGGTTAACGTATGTTTTGTAATAGCCCTAGAATGTCTGTGATCTTACATACATTTCAAGTATTCCAAATACACAGTCATAGATCTCTCTCGGTCCCCCACTGTGTAGTGCCGATCTGCGCGGCCATAAAAGTGCTCTAAACTCCGTCTGTACTCACCCAATAATTAATTCCTAAGACGTGTAGTCATATTTTGTCCTCTAGTTTCATATCCATGTGAAAGTTCTGCCAGAAAACGTGTGTTTAGTCAAATATCTCCACTTTTTCACGAGCTGCACACGGACATCTTTCTGTACGACGCGAGGGGCCAGGAATGATTGCAGCACTGAATATACTTAACTTCCTTTAGGACGCACAAATGTTTGGGACACACAATTGACAGGTGATGATTCATTACCCCGCAGCAATCACAAGCACCTGTCAATTGTGTGTCCCAAACATTTGTGCGTCCTAAAGGAAGTTACGTATATTCAGTGCTGCAATCATTCCTGGCCCCTCGCGTCGTACAGAAAGATGTCCGTGTGCAGCTCGTGAAAAAGTGGAGATATTTGACTAAACACACGTTTTCTGGCAGAACTTTCACATGGATATGAAACTAGAGGACAAAATATGACTACACGTCTTAGGAATTAATTATTGGGTGAGTACAGACGGAGTTTAGAGCACTTTTATGTCCGCGCAGATCGGCACTACACAGTGGGGGACCGAGAGAGATCTATGACTGTGTATTTGGAATACTTGAAATGTATGTAAGATCACAGACATTCTAGGGCTAGTTTTGTAATAACAATCAAAATCTACAAAGTAACTATAGTGGTAGCTAAAGTTTCCAAATAATTGTAGTGGAGTAAAAAAGTACAATATTTTCCTCTGAGATGTAGTGGAGTAGAAGTAAAAGTACTGAAAACTGGAAAGTAAAAAAAATACCTCAAAATTCTATTCGTATTTATGATTCTGACGTTTTCAATCTACGAGAGTTGTAGGGTTCACCCCCCATGGACACAGGGACTTTCTGCACTAAGACCCGTAGACACTCCAAACATGTACAAATTGAAAATAAAGGTGCTTACCCCCAAGCCCCAAATGTTAACTCTCGCTACGGGGGTAGTAGTTTAATGTAATAATCCATATCTTTCAATAAAGAAGAGTTTTAATGCCGTCTGTGGCCGAACGCCATTTTTTCACCCTCGTTTACTTCCTGTTTACATGGAGTGTAATTCCGGGTTTCACCAGAGGGGCGCGTCACTACCGCCCATTGGGAACTTCCGACAGAATCGGCCACAGACGGCATTAAAACACTTCTTTATTGAAAGATATGGATTATTACATTAAACTACTACCCCGTAGCGAGAGTTAACATTTGGGGCGTGGGGGTAAGCACCTTTATTTTCAATTTGTACATGTTTGGAGTGTCTACGGGGTATAGTGCAGTAAGTCCCTGTGTCCATGGGGGGTGAACCCTACAACTCTCGTAGATTGAAAACGTCAGAATCATAAATACGTCTACGAGAGTTGTATTCTACAGCTAGCTATAAGGTATTTAATCCCTGTATTTCTATTGGTTTTTAGATGATATATTTGTTTAGTTTTGTTTAGTAATAGAAAAGCCTCCTGTGGACACAGGTGTGGAGTACCGTAGCACTTTGTGCTACAACACTTAAAGCAGTGCTCCTGGTGTGTCTGTGATGCCCCCCATTAGCATAAATAAACAGAAGCACGTTCATTTATTAACGGTAGTACCTTTTGCAGTGCCTCTTGGCGTGCTTTCCGTTTAGAATCCTTTCTGTCGTCGATGCTGCTCGTACTTTCAAAACTGCCTCCGTACGTCGCCATGACACTACCGTAAAGCTGAGTGCCGGACCTTGGGTGTCGTAAAGCGCTACGTCACGTCATGAGGATTGTGGGTAATGTAGTTCAGAGCCATTGAGAGAGAGTGAAGACACTCCCACATGTTAAATAACTCCTCAATGGTACATCCAGTGGTGGGAAAGTACTCAAATGTTTTACTTAAGTAAACATTGTAAAAATAAAAAAAAATAAGTAAAAGTCTCTTATTTAAAGTTCACTTGAGTAAAAGTAAAACGTTTTTGCCATCAAAATATACTTAAAGTACCAAAAGTAGAAAGTACTCATTATGCAAAATGTCCTATTTCACAAGTCTTCCAAATATACAAAAATATTTGTTTAAATAGCCGATCTACAAGCTCACAACGCATCACTTTGCGACGCCTTGTGAGCTTGTAGATCTGCTATTTTCAAATAGCCAAAGTATACAGGGATAAAGTGGTTAATGCATGTTTTGTAATAATAATACAAATCTACAAAGTAACTGGTAACTATAGTTTTCAAATAATTGTAGTGGAGTAAAAGTATAATATTTGCCTCTGAGATGTAGTGTGGAGTAGAAGTAAAAGTAATGAAAATTTGAAATACTCCAGTAAAGTAAAAAATACCTCAACATTTTACTTAAGCAGCCTACAGTACTTGAGTAAATGTACTTAGTTACTTTACACCAATGGTTACATCTGTTTATTTGATTCAATTGATCTTGATATTTGCACCACCACTTCTTGACTCCTTCCGTTTTATGTACAGTATGTACAGCACTTTGTAAACTCTATTTTGAAAAGTGCTTTATAATATAATTATAATAATATATCATCTCTGACGGGTGGACACCTCATATGTCCAAAACTGTTACTTTTCAGGATCCAAATTCAAAAATAGCAGAAGTAGCAGATCTACAAGCTCAAAACGCGTCGCTTCGCGGCGTGTTTTGAGCTTGTAGATCTGCTACTTTTGATGCTTTTGTGTGACGCCGTACCAAAAACAAGGGAACCAGGATACCTGGTACTGCCAGACCCCTAGTGGTTGAAAGATCAGAGCACTACGTCGCGCTAAGCTTGGCCAATCAAAAAGAGGACAGAAGACAGACCTCTTTTATGCCCATGTATGGACGAAAACGTTTGGAGAGGGGGACCGACAAAGCCTCATGTAGGTCCGACCCCCTGGGTCTGGCAAACACATGGACATGAACCCCAGTTGTCCAGAACCTCCGATACAACCAAATATGTCCACATATGGGCATACACTGATGTCATCAGGGATCTCCATGTATCGCATAAAAGGAACACAGGCAGACAGAGAGACATACTGATACAGATATCTCCATATATGGGCATATGGGACACAGACATGGCAGTACGTGTCTCACGTAAACAAACCACGTGCATTGTTTCCGAATTGCATCGCCGATCCGACCGATACATCCATATATACTGTAAGCATATGGAGATTTGGTTATCCAGAACCGCCGATGCAAACAATATGCTCTTATAGGGGCATGCCCATCAGTGGATCTCCAAAAATATAGATAAAAACACAAATTCCTATATATGGAGTAGCCTGATGACATCATAATCATATAGACTGGCCTAGACTCCATATTTGGGCATGCCTGACACGAGTTTATGGGCATAACAGGGACACTGACAGACAGACAACGGGTATTGCATAACTGGGTGGGGCATGCATTTCCAACTTGCATCGTTCCCGACTTGTATTGTGCCTGTTAGGCTGGGTCTAGTTAGGTACAAATGGTCTCGTGACGTGAGTCATGTGACAAATACCATGAAACGGTTTTGATACTCTATACTGTTTGCCTGCAACTGCCTTCACAAAACTGTGGGCATGGCCTATTTCTTACAAAACGCAAAAATCCACTCATCCCCAAAACAGCTGGTATTGGTACCATGCTAACATTATTTTTTTATTCTTCCATTATCTTAGAAAAAAACCCAAATAGACAACAAGACCAATGCTTTCTTTATTATTTATAAACTTTATTTCTAACATTTTTAAAAGAATAAATCGAAAACTCCCAACAATAACCAAATATTTATCAGAAATCACACAAAAAGGAGAAGGAAAATGCAATGCTTATTTATTCCTAAATAAACGTATGATGGAAAATATTGACACCACAACTAAATATACTCTGAGTTACATTATATTAAACTTATGGTTTCACCAAATTGAAAGAAAGGTCAACTTTTTGCAATAGCTGTTGCTGTTTAACTCATAGTGTGATATAGTTTTAAGCAACCCCAATCTGCACTGTAAAATGGTACCATTTGGGGTATTTTGGGTATTAACCCATAAGGGTCCATATGGTTCCATTTGAACACTCGAGTTAGACCTGTAAGGGTCGATTTGCACTGCTGGGGGTCCCTGGACCACACGTTGAGATTGAGAATTAGTGGCCTTAATGGAATGCTTCAACGCGAAGAAACCAGGCTGTAGAAATAATAAATGGCTTTGCCAAACCATTTTAAACATGTAATCACAGGAATGTTGGAGGACAGAAGCAACAACGCCTTCATCACCCCCCATAAGCCGTTGTTGAACACTTCTCTGGCACAGACGCCGGTGACAACCTCTTCGAAACGATCTCTTCCGCCGAAGAACCTGAAAACCTCCTCTGGAGTAGAGCATGTGAAGAAGTAGTACTGGCCTTCTCCTCCTTCTTCTCTTTTCCCACCTCCTCCTCCTCCTCCTCTTCTGAGTCCTTTACCATATCGGTCATACAGGAACCTTTTGTTTTCGTCTGACAGCACCCCATAAGCTTCGGACAGTTCCTTGAACTTCCTTTCTGCGTTCTGCTGGTTGTCAGGGTTTTTGTCTGGATGATATTTCAAAGCCTGTCTTCTGTAAGCCTTTCTGATGTCATCCTTTGTTGCGTTACTCTGGACGCCCAGAACGTTGTAATAATCACCCATGGCTGTGTGCCGCTGTGTGGTGGTCTAATGGCTGTGTCTGTATTTATGTTCATTCATAAGTTGGTGCGTCACAGCTGCGCACTGATTGGACTTTGCGTAGACGTTGCCGTTGCTATGGTAACATTCGTAAACAAACCAAGTGGTTTGTTTACGAATGCTACCATAGCAACCGTGACGTCAACACAAAGTCCAATCAGGCTACGAGGCGAGCTGTCGAGAAGGGGGTCTGTCCGGCTGTTTGTCCTGGGCTAATCCCGCAAACCGCTTCAGCACCAATTTCTTGTGATGGAGTAATTTCATATTTTGTGACTCATTGTTGCCCCTACTGGTCGCCGTGGAGAACGGCACCATGGTTAACATTAATGACGCCTCAGGGGTGTGTGGCAAAACACCAAAAGAGAAATACTTTTCCAATCACTTGCACGCATGCACACACACACACACACACACACACACACACACACACACACACACACACACACACACACACACACACACACACACACACACACACACACACACACACACACACACACACACACACACACACACACACACACACACACACACACACACACACACACACACACACAATACTTTGTTTTGAATTATTTAGTTTGACTTGATTGTATTTGAAACTTTTAACATATATCATCATTCACAATCAAACAAACTCCTGCCATAAGTCAACCCGCTTTTGATTGTATCAAGACAGTCATCAATCAACATGATCACACATTGGGTAAAACAATTGTGAGCACTTAAAAAGAAATGATCTGATGTTGAGGCATATACTGTAGGCTTACGGAATAGTAGCCTTACAGCCAGTATAGGCCAACAAAGTACTCTACCTCCATGCATTTAGTTGTTCATATATCGTTGCTGGTTGAAACCTTGTATGTCCAAAAGCCTTATTTTTCAGGAAAAGGGGAAACAAATTATACACGTTGGTGGCAGAAATATGAATTTGTATGATTTCCGCTGTCTGAATAATTTTCTCATCACAGAATATGGTTATAAAAGTAAATCAGTTAAAGAGTACAATGATAATAATGTCTACATTTTACATTCTCTTGCAAATGCATTATGATCGCTCATAATAAGGATTAACCTAATCTGTCTGATTGACGGGAGAGATGATCAGAGGAGCAGAGTTTGTACCATTATGGTTGAGACCTGGACAGAAGAATGGATAGAGTTTCTCAGTGAAGGTGCAGCCAGTGAAAGAGTAGAGATGAACTCCGGTCTCCATATCATAAAAGGAGACCACACCCTCCTCATAATCCACAAACACTCCCACTTTCTGGACCTCCTCTCTTACAGGGAGGAGGACATGTCGGGGGATCAGTAGCAGCACTGTACCCATTTCCATTCCGCAACCTTATAGACCAGTAACCATTGTTGGGGTTAGGTGGAATATTTGTTTTCCTGTTGATGGACTCTCTGGCCACTCCTAAACGCCACTTGCTCTTCCCTTCAACCTGAACCTCATAGTAAAACCTTCCTTAGGAGAAGCTTTGTTTTCCTAAGGCAAAGATACATGTAGAGAATCGCTCTTTGTTGTCTGGGAGATTCTTCCATGATATGTCAACATCATTGACTTGTTTTCCATTCTCAGACAGGATTAGATTGGGATGTGCTGTATCAGGGTCCAGAGTTACATCCACTGCAAATCGCTGGACCCTCCTCAGCTCAACATCACCCAGCTTCCTCTCCATCTCTTTGAGTGTTTTCACCAGCTGAGCCACAGCTGTTCTCACAGTCTCCCCATATGAAGACTGATGGACATTGACCTTTGTCCAGTCCTTGGTTGGTGGAGGGGTGTTGATGGTGGACGCAATGTTCTGGAGGAGGTGGAGGTGGTCTTCAGTTTGTGAGAGCTGCTTCAGATCAGAGCTTCTCTTCTTTAACTCAACAATTTCCTGTTGCAGCTCTTTGATGAAGGCTTCAGCCTGTTTCTCTGTTGTTTTCTGCTTCTCTTCAATCACATCAATGAACTCAGCTTGGCTTCTTTGAATACTGCTGATCAGAGCGGTGAAGACCTGCACACTGTCTGCTCTCTGTCTGTCTGCATCTTTCTTGTTGAGCTCTACTGAGTGTTTGACCTCCTGAATCTTCTCTTGTCTCTCCTGGATCATCTGCTGGACTTCAGCCTCTGTCTTTGACAGCTCAGCCTTCTTGTCTTCACATGCCTCTTTCAGAGATAGAGTTTGATGTAACTTGTGGTCTAACTGAGTGCAGAACTGACAAACACACATCTGGTCAGTCTTACAGAACAGCTCCAGAGGTCTGTCATGTTTCTTACACATAACGTCTTCAGGGTTCTTCACAGGGTCGATTAGTGTGTGTCGTTTTAACGCTGTGACTCTCCGGTGAGGCTCCAGGTGAGTCTCACAGTAGGAGGCCAGACACACCAGACAGGACTTCAGAGCCTTGAGTTTGGTCTCAGTACAGATGTCACAGGACACTTCATCTGGTTCAGCTGGTTCTTGGTTTGAGTTGGAATAAGTTTTCAGCTGCAGTGACTTCCTGAACTGATCAGCCATCTCAGAAATGAAAGTATTGACAAAGACTTCTGGTCGCTTAGAGAAGATTTTGTTGCACAATGGACACTGACACACATCCTTAGTGTCCCAGTAATGTGTGATACAGGTTAGTTGTGTCCACATGGAGTGCCGATTGGATCAGTGAACACATCCAGACAGATAGAACACAGGAACTGCTCTTCAGACAGGAGACTGCTGGCAGAGGCCATTTCTACACACTGAGACCAAAGGTTATAGTATCAGATTATGCAGGTAGTGAGGTAGTTCATGAATGCTACTTCTCATAGATTAATAATTATGAATCTTATCTGGACTGTATTGGAATAGAGCTCAATAATGTTGACATATTCTGCACTTCATAGAAACGTGTAATTTGTACCAATTGAAAGACTAACTGGGGAATTTCAAAGAATATAAAAATAAGAGAATACAATTTATATAGCCTAACTTTTATTCCTTATCATGAATAATACATCCTTATCTGCTGTACTCACCTGTCTTTAAGTTCTCAGTATTTCTGTTAAAATCCTGTTGACTGAAGGTTTTGTAGAGTGTGTAAGCTGCCACCAAACAACTCTTGCCGCTCTACTTTCACTTTAGATTTACTGAGAAACTCTTCCTTAGTAGCTGTTAACCCTTCACAGCCTCCACTCTTCTCTGTCCATCTCTTTCTCATTCCCTTCCTCTCCGTGAGGAAGGGAATGAGTAGTCGCTCTGCTTGGTCAATAGACTAAGAACTCTGGAGTAACACTCAGTACAAAACCGTACGGACATTGACTCTGATATAGTTTACTTGCACATGTGTAGACTGTATCATTATATCACGAGTATTCTATTACTCAGTAACACTATAGTACTGATAAGCACTGTTGACACGGTATTGATATCAGTGTTTCTGTTGATGTTGTAACGACCCTGTGATTGCGTGTATTTGCTTATTATGGATAGTGCAGGATACTTTAAAAGGGTGTATAATGTCATGTCTTCTTTTTTTCTTCCGTTTTGGTGTCGCTGCCCTTGCTGCACCAATACTTCTCTATTACTCTGCATTTGTATTTAACTGATGTTCTACCTCTGGTGACCGAATTTCCAATTTGTTGGCAGTTTGGTCTCAGCTCATTTCAAATTCAATATGATCTGCAGAAAAACCAGGACAAATGTATTAAACCATGACAGCATTAAGATCAATGAAAGAATGACAAAGGAATGGCAAGAATCAGAGCCTTAATGTAAATGTCATGACCCAAAATGTATTACTTGATACAGAATTAAACAGGGTATCAATCATAATCCGTCCTGTCGGTCTGTCTTTTAACGAAATAACTTGAGAACAGATGCCCAGAGTTTCAAAAAACTTGATGGTAACACACACATAAGTGATCCCCGATCTCTTTGCCTAACGTAGTCGATCTACAATCTTTTATTTGCCAATTTTTCACCCCAGAATAGGGACGCTAGGTTCTAGTGTTAACACAACATAATATATTCTCTCCCTGTATGGAACCCCCCCCCCCCCCCCCGGACAAACACAACAGAACGGCAAATCAAATATTCACAGCGCGCAAGCTTTAGAATCAATATTAGTCGCATATACCACAATTCATCAGGGATAGCATCGACACATAATGAAAATGGCTTCAATAAGATCTGTTGACACTTGCGGCCTGAACATTTGACATGCATTGGCAGTCAACCTGATCAATTGCATTTGCCTGGAGGGAGTAACATCTTGAACCCTTTAATTATATTTCCAAATCCAAATGTCAAGCGGATACCTGCTGCTTTAATCGCAACAGCTGCAATCACACACGCACGCAGGCAGACAGACACGCACACGCACACCGTTTCTTTCTTTCACATACACACAGCAGTGTGTATAACCACAATCAATAGATAAACCACCAAACAGTGGCCAGAATCCCTCAGCTTCTGTTGTGATGCTCCTATCACAGCTGTCTCTATAGGTCCCGGAGGGATGAGGCAGGCACAGGGCTCATTTACCAGGAGCCGTCCTATACCAGAGCTCAACAGCCCATCAGCCCCTAGGATTTATTTTCTATTTACTGCCGTCTGCTGAGAGTCAGAAGTGAACCACATTCCTAGGTTATGAAATGAAATTCAAATCAGATTTCTAAAGATGCGTCTCAGTCCGGACGCACGGACACTGAAGCCCGATTCATACTTTGACCTGCGACGGTGTCGCTCGCCGAAAATAGCTGATCTACAAGTTGGCTTGTAGATCTGACTAGATCGGCGAGCGACAGAGTATAAATTAAGCAGTTAGTCGCCTATGTCATAGTGAACTCTATATATCTCTGCTGTCGGGCAGAAACCAGCTAACTCCAAAATGTATTTTTTTCAGGAAATGAAAGACAAAAAAAAATCATTGATAAGAACAGCGGAATGGACCTCCAAGCTCACAATGAGGTTGGAGGTCAAAAGGGGGTGGAGCAAAGCACTTTTTAATACTTTTCATTGATTCAATATTTTTTTAACCCACTCACAGATGTAAAGGCTGTTCAATAGAGCACCGAAGTCTGACGTAATTTACTCATCCTACCTGGGTTGCGGTTTATTTCCCCCATTCAGAATTCCCATAGACTTGTTTGATATCGCGTCAAATAAGAACTGTGTTCCAAAAATAAACAAATGACCCCGGCGGTTTGACTCATATGGATATGAAGCATCAACTGACGGTGAGAAAACGATAATGTTACTGCGGCCAAATTAGTTACATTTTCGGCAGAAATAGACTTTATCAAATATGAGTGACTGACTATCATAAACGATACAGCGACACCTCCCCGACAATATCGCCGGGACAGTTTGTTTATCTTTGGACCACAATTCTTATATGAGACGATTCTAAGATGACCCAATGTTATTCTCCATAGAGAAATTACTTCCGCAACCCAGGGGATGAACGAGTGACGTCAGGACTTCAGTACTCTATAGCATTGATTTATGAAAAACAAAAAAGCAGGAACATTTAGTCAGCAAAACCAGGTAACTCCACCCACCTTTGGTGGAGTTAGCTGGTTTAGCAGAAAGTTTGAGGATCCAATGGAGTTAGCTGGTTTTGTCAGAAGCGCTTTTGCGCATTGGTTCAATACTTTTTCTAACCAACACACAGACATAAAGGGTGCTCAATAGCAATGATTTATGAATTTATTCTTTTTGACAGATAAATGTACAAATATTTATGTTAATAAAAACGTCACTCAGTGTCTTTACTCAAGGACACTTCAACACGCTGCCAAGAGGCCCATCATGTTTATTTGAAGGGTGCCTGCGGTTTCTCCATTTCCTTTTCATTTCGACTAATCATTAAGTCACATTGATGATGGACTCATCTCAATGTGGGGAAAGTGAGACAAAAATATCTCATTTTCAGATTCAAAGCAACATTATTCCACACCAGATGGTTGGAGTTGAGATAAGCATGTCGAGTTAAAATATGTGTGTCTGTGTGAATGTGTGTGGTGAATGATGGACTCTGTGTCCCAGCCAGCAATCTGGTAGCATATCATTACTGTCGGGCAGAAACCTCTTATCTCCATATGTTAACCCATTAAGACCTGAGGCCGATTCTACAAAATGTCTGTTTTTAGAATGTCTTCTAAAAACTGTTTTTTTTAAAAAAAAAACGTATGTTACTATGTCAGTGGTTCTCAAACGTTTTCATGTCAAGGACCCCCAGAATGTATATGTACTTGGCCAAGGGACCCCATCTCAAAATATTTTCTTCCAGGGACCCCCCCCCCCCCCCCCCCAGAAGCAAAGATTTGAGTTAAAAATGTTCGCTTTAAAACTATTTATATTAAAAGATTTGCACAATTTTTTTCAAAAATAGCAGATCTACAAGCTCATAGCGCGGCACTCGGTGCCGCGCTATGAGCTTGTAGATCTGCTATTTTTGAATAGCCAATGTGTAAAATAATGCTTTTTAGCTCAAATCAAGAAGTGACACAGACGCGTCTCCTCTCCAGGTCTTCAAGGGTTAACTTTTTGTGTTTTTTTTTCGTAAACAAACGCCCTACTTGGTCATATCACAGCGAGCTCGAAGCTGGAAGCGTTTCTAGCTTGTGGATCTGCTACTTTTGAATTTCAATCCTGAAAAGTAACTGTTTTGGACATGTGAGGTTTCTTCTACCTGACAGAGACGATTATGTCTATGGAGATGTGTGCCTCTGTGTCCCAGCAATCTGGTAACCTCGCGTCACCAGTCTTTCCACCTCGGAGGAAAGCCTGGTATGCGTTACTAAAGACCCGTGTGATCCGGTCTACGCCACGCCTACTGAAAAAAATAAAAATAATAATAATTCTCTTTCCGGATTGTCGCGATCCGGTTTTGCAGTGCCGCTTTGTTTTGGTTCCCCAATCCCTATTTAAATGGAATAGAATTTCCACGTGGGATAATACAGACGCTAAATTAGTCTCCGGAAAGTACACTCACATTTATATTTAAAAAATCACACCCTGTGTGAAGTGGGCGGTGTCTTGCTAGCTAATCACAATACTAAATGGAGTCAACCAATCATGTACAAAAGATAAATACATTTATTGAAACACTCTTTATGATGGACGAAACCATAACTTGAAATGCACTATGCACATGTGTCATGTGACACTGGCCAATCACAGTCCTGAATAGATTGTGATTGGCCAATCACGGTGCAGGATAATTGTACACATTTCCAATCCTCACTTATAGGGGCGGTTTCACAGCGCAGGATATTTGTAAATTTTTCCAAACCTCACTTATAGGGGCGGTTTCACCGCCCAAAAATAAGCTAAACTACGCCGCATCAAGGATTTTATTAGGACGGACCTATTTTGGGGTGACGTCTTTCCGGATTGTCGCGATCCGGTCACCTGCTGACGCGGATGGTGACGTAGGGCTACATCCGCTCCCGACCGGATCATAGACCCGAAAAGCTTCGCTTCCCAGGCTAGCAATCTGGTAGCATATCTCTGCTGTCGGGCAGAAACCAGCTAAGTCCAAAATGTATTTTTTTTCAGGAAATGAAAAAAGAAAATATAAACATTTTCAGGAAATGAAAAAAAAAAACGTATAGTTTTAAAACAAAGCAATACTGTCTCATCCAAGTTAGTATTGTGATGTTATATATTGTCAGATACTTGCAAGTGTCATTATATTATCACCACTTTACCCAAATCCAGCTCAAGTGGAGTTTTGTCCATCATTGATAAGCAGACAATGGATCTCCAAGCTCACAATGCATCACAACGCGTGAATTAATAATAAGCAGGACTTTAAATATTACAATAACTTCTGCAAAGAGGGGTTCACGGATTTGCAGTTTCAGTAGAACTAGCGAGAGAAATGCTAAATGAACTCATTTCTTGTCACGTTGCTCTCCTCAGAAAACACTACACTTTTAGAAATACAATTAATTGTTTTCATAGCATTAGAGTCAGTGCTAAGTTTGATAACCTGGTACACTGCATGGTTATTTTTAACAGACTACCGGGGCGGGGAAACAACCCTGCCTTGTTAAAGTTTGTTTATTTTCCGCACTAGCTCTGTGTGACACGCAGGGGAGAGGGGGTGGAGTTAGCTGGTTTTGCCGACAGTTTGACGGACCAATGGCGTTAGCTGGTTTTGTCAAAGCACTTTTTAATACTTTTCATTGGTTCAATATTTTTTTTAACCCACTCACAGATGTAAAGGCTGTTCAATAGCATTGATTTATGAAAAACAACAAAAAAGCAGGAAAATTGAGTTAGCTGGTTTCTGCCTGACAGCGACAACATGCTATGTCACGATTGTTTGCTAAGACTTTTTTCTTTGTTTTCTTTTTTAGTTTTTCCACCAAAAATAGCAGATCTACAAGCTACAAGTACAGTGCCCACTCAGGTCCCGTTTACTAAGTAGGCTATAGAGGGTGCTGTAAGTGATATTCTTTGGTGAAATCAAGTTAAAGCTCTATATGTTCTGATTGTTCTGCTTATAGCAATTCTCATTTCTAGAGTGTGTTGTTCAGTTAAGAGGTCAGGTGGAACACCGATTTCATCCAATCAGGAGAGAGAACACGTTTATCAGCTTACATTTTATAGTGTTCCAGTTGTTGTGTCTGTTCATTTCCAATTTCACTTGTTTATCCTGTATCTATCTATTGTACATGCATGCTTTAATATGGATTTTCTTTTTTTATGGGTAACAGCAGACATTCATCCATTTTAAATGGTGCATTTTCCTATCAATTAGCAAATAATTAATCATTAATGACTTTCGATTAACGATCATGAAATATATCGTATCTCCATATTTCACCATTTTATGTTTTTTTTTCATAAATTAATGGACATACTACAGAATCACACAAAAATAGCAGATCTACAAGCTCATAACACGTCGCCATGCAACGCATTGTGTCACGCTTGTGACTAAACTATAACTACATTGGATCCATTGGAACACGGCTTCTTATTTCCCTTTCTTGAAAAGTAACTGGTTTGGAGTTGTGAGGTTTCCACCCGACAGTGACGATCTTTTTAACGAGCATCAACCCTGGGTCAGTGTTTCTCCAGGATGACACACCAGTTGCCCTGGTCATGGTAGCTGGTGCGTGTCTGAACCCCAGCCACTCCTCCACACAGTTCTTCCAGCTCCCCCTGCTGGAACACATGGTAATAGCGGTGGAACACCGGAGGAGCCAGGCCGGAGTCCCCTACACCTCCTGGGCTGGGCTCATCACACTTAGAATCCACCACTGAGCCGGGAGTTGAGTTAGAGTCCAGACCAGATTCCCCCGGACCGGGTTCTCCCGAGTCCACACCAGAAGCCTGATGGTCTTCGGTAGAAGAGTTATGAGAATTGTTAGTCCTTTTGGGTCCCGGTCCTCCTTTTTTCCCGTCTTTCAGGTGCCAGGGAACGAGGAGATCCTGGGAATACACGTGCAACAGTTAATCGAGGGCATTGATTTAATGATCGATAGATCGATAGATTTAGTCACGAGTATCAACCCAAACTCCATGTATGGTAGTGATTGTTCTAGAACACTCACTACCATATGGAGTTTGGCATCGCCCTGGCATCAGGCGCAAACAAATCAGCTCCGAATATGGAGCTGATTTGTTTGCGGCTGATGCCATGACGACACATTGAGGTTACACCATGTGTGGGCGTAGCTGCATTGGGAACTCCTTAGATGGATATAGCTGAGTCATCAAGGTAGATAACATACTTTCACTATTTTTGCACGACACCTTTGTGGTTCATTGATTCGTTAACACATTTTAACCCATTGAGACCTGAAGCCGATTCTACATGTCTCCTAAATCCCAACAGTATTCTGAAAAACGTATGTTTCTATATCAGTGGTGCTCAATCTTTTTCATGTCAAGGACCCCCAAAATTATATGTATTTGGCGGCGGACCCCCATCAAATATTTTGTTCCAGGGACCCCCAGAAGCAAAGATTTGAGTTAAAAATGTTCGCTTTAAAAATATATATATTTCAAAGATTTGCACACATTTTCACGATTTTTCAAAAATAGCAGATCTACAAGCTCGTAGCGCGGCACTCGGTGCCGCGCTATGAGCTTGTAGATCTGTTATTTTTGAATAGCCCAAAGCGTAAAATAATGCTTTTTAGCTCAAATCTAAAAATGACAGTTCCAGGTCTTAACACATTGACCGCCAGAGGTTAATCTCATAATGTACTCACCAGTGCCAACGTTTTATTGTTGTTTTTTGTTTTTTTCACGTCGCCATAGATCTTGTTAAAATCCTTAAGATTGAGCCGTACACGGTCTGTTTACATCGGCGACATCTCCCTGCGTGTACCAGTCCAAACCACGTGTCAAACGGAGCCGCCATGTTTGAGTTCTGACCGTTTATGTTAACATGGGAAATGCGAGGATGAAAAACTACATAGGTTTACAGGGCTTTTTGTGTACGACTTAGAATGGAGGCAGACGGGAAACAAAAAACGGGATCGCACTTCCGGTTGACTTCGGGTGGTGTTACACTGAAAATGGTCCCCCTAGAAAATTGAAAAAAAAAAATAATAATCGAAAAAAAGGAAAAAGCACCACAGCCCGTAGGCTACGGGATCGGCGCTTAACCGTTGGATTTAACGGCCCGTAGAACTACGGGCCCAGCGGTCAATGTGTTAATGGGTTAAAAGAAGTGTAATATATTTTCTTTAAACTGCGGCTCTCGATTATTCAAAAAAAGCAATCGACAGAATAATCAGTATAAGAAAATACTAATAGTTACAGCCCTACCTGGGAGTTGAAGGCCGTGCGGTTTGTGTGAACGCTCAGCTTTCCGTCGGGGACTTGACCGTCATGATGAGACCCATCTGCCGTGGGACTACAGATCCCAGCATGCTCCTTGTTGTCGGGGTCTTTGAGGTACTTGGACCTCTGCTTGTTGTGCTCCTGTTCGAGGGCCCACACGTAGATGAGAGCCTGGCCTCCAGGTCTGAGGAGTCGGACCAGCTCCCTCACGGCTGCTAAACGACGCTCCTATAACACACGCACGCACGCACGCACACACACACACACACACACACACACACACACACACACACACACACACACACACACACACACACACACACACACACACACACACACACACACACACACACACACACACACACACACACACACACACACACACACACACACACACACACACACACACACACACAACGTATTTGTATTACTATACATGTGAGGACATCGACATTTTAGGAAGGCGATTTTATCAATGCAATTTGTAAACTTTTGGGGCATTTTTAGCCATAAGCTGAAAAATACGTTGATCAGCTACTTTTTGGTGTGTGACATCGCTAAACAACCTAGTAAAAATAGGGAAAACCCTAACCCCAACCCTTAAACCTAACCTCTAAATGCCTAATCCTTACCCTAACCTGAATCTATTTCTAAAAAAAAAAATTTAACCATAAAATAACCATGTTTCTTGTGAGAACCAGAAAATCACAAATCACAAGGTCTATTTCTCAAATTCTACACAAATATTGGTTCTCACAAGTATAGTAATGTGTGTGTGTGTGTGTGTGTGTGTGTGTGTGTGTGTGTGTGTGTGTGCGTGCGTGCGTGCGTGCATGCGAGTGAGAGTACCTGTGTAGAGAAGTGGTGTATAACAGCTATAGATATACAGGCGTCACAGGAGGCGGCTCTCAGTGGGACACTGAGTGCATCAGAGACGAACGCCTGGTAGCCTCTCTGTGCACAGATCTGCACCAACGCACTGCTACGGTCACAGCCCACCTGTAATACACACACACACACACACACACACAC
Organism: Gymnoscopelus braueri; assembly: GCF_963280865.1. Lineage (NCBI taxonomy): Eukaryota > Metazoa > Chordata > Actinopteri > Myctophiformes > Myctophidae > Gymnoscopelus > Gymnoscopelus braueri. The sequence continues at coordinate 56,037,360 of NC_137606.1, forward strand.
ACGTGTTACTAGACTTCAGCAGCAGACATAATTGAGCTTCAGAATAACTCCAATGTGACACACACACACACACACACACACACACACACACACACACACACACACACACACACACACACACACACACACACACACACACACACACACACACACACACACACACACACACACACACACACACACATACACACACAGCTAGTTGGTGGCTCAAACAAGTAGACAAGTTCACAATGCAGGTTTTTGTATTTTATTTAACCTCCAAATGTGCAGAATCCAGTGCAGGCAAACATACAGTGATTCAAAAATAAATAAGACTGGCCAAAACAAAAGCTCCAAATAACGGAACTTTACTTAGGAATATACACTTGACATTTAAATAAATGAAACAAACCTGGAACTTAAGAAACTATAACAAGGAAAAACCTCTACAAAGGACCTGGTAGCTCTCCCCTGGATGCTATCACGGCTAGCCTCCAACCAAACTGTAGTCTAGTACCTTCACCTGTAGCATGCCTTTTAAGCAGGTGAGGCAAACCATCACATATTTGGTAACTCAACACGGCAAACTAAGGCCCATGAATTATCTTACACAATTAAATAATGAAGCAAGTTACAAACATTTATTATAATACAGCCAAATCATGATACTAACATAAACAAACACCCCTCTTCCTCTACAGTGATTGGCCCATTCCAATCAACAGGATTGCCAGCACTGCAGAGGAGATGTTGAGAATGTCTTTCTCAGTTATATACGTGTTATAAAACATGCAATACAACACTACTAAACACTGTTCCCAGTCGGCTTGCTGGTGAATGCATTGGGAAGCAGCTGTGCAGTGTGTGCGCATGCCAAGTTCCGCATTAATGTCTATTGGGCACGTGTTGCCCCGTGAGACACACACACACACTCTTTCTCAAAGGCCTAATCATGCATGCATGCATACAAGCAAGGTCAAGCATTTTCATTTAAATTAAAAGCTGTGAGGGTTAACAGAGTTCATCTGTACGGAGATACGCAGAGCAGAGCGAGAGAGAGAGAGAGAGCGAGAGAGAGAGAGAGAGATAGAGAGAGAGAGAGAGACAAAGAAAGGTCAAGAAATAAAGTGGGACTGGCTTAATGCAGTTTAGAGAAACCATTGAGTTGACCTAAACTCCTGCCATACTCGATGCCAAGACAGAGAAACAAAGTAATAGTTATTGATTTGAAAGGATGCTGTTGAAATATAGACACACTGGGCCGCCGTATCCTTTTCTTTATGTTTCTCGTTTAAAGTTAATCTGTGTAATATTAAAGGTTTTAACGTCTACTTGGGCTTTTGTGAGCACCCCAGGCAGTTTTTAAGTTGCTTGATTCAGCATTTAGATATTTGATATTCATTTTAACAGACACGGCCCCTTCTTATACAAACCCATTGTAACTTCAAACTCCATTTTAACCATGTTAGATTCATTTAAAACACCCGTCCTTGGTTCTGGTGACTGATATGGTCCTTCTAATGGGTGCAGAGACAGTGTTTTTTTCAATTACATTTTTATTGTACATCGTTGCAGTGTGTCGGGGTAGACACTATCAACTAAACATTGTGTTGAAGAGAAGTTGTCAACAAAACACATTTATGTGGAATGGTTATGATGGTCTGATTTATTAGGTAATAAAGGCTTGAAACGATACCTAATTAATTCTGCAAATCTATTCTATTCCACTACATGTTGAGCTTTTGATCCAGCACCCAGCCTAGAAGGTTCGGGACTTAGTAGGGTCTTTTGTCCTTTTCTAATTATGGTGAAAGACATACGAAAAGAGAGAGAAGAGAGTGAAAGATTACATAAATAAATCTCACTTTTGTTTAATTGGAAAATGGTACACAGTATAACTTAACCACTTAAGTCCCAAGACTGGACCTGTGTTAGCTCTGTACATAGACATACGCTTATTTCCGGTGAAATCTCTGCAAGCTCACAACGTGATCTGCTAGTTTTGGCTTATGAATAAGGATGATGGGTCTCTCTCTCTCTCTCTCTCTCTCTCTCTCTCTCTCTCTCTCTCTCTCTCTCTCTCTCTCTCTCTCTCTCTCTCTCTCTCTCTCTCTCTCTCTCTCTCTCTCTCTCTCTCTCTCTCTCTCTCTCTCTCTCTCTCTCTCTCTCTCTCTCTCTCTCTCTCTCTCTCTCTCTCTCTCTCTCTCTCTCTCTCTCTCTCTCTCTCAAAACGTGACACAAATGCTTTTGTGTGACGCTGTAGTATGGTCAACTAGAGCGTTAATTAACACATTGCGTGCAATCGCGTAGATCTACGCGAACCTAAATAATTGCGCAGCGTGCCAGTCGCATAGATCTACGCGAAGTGGTCTTTTCTTTCTTTCTTTTTCGCGCAGGTTCACATTTCATTGTAGGCCTTGTTCGCCCACGACACATTTCATTGTAGCGCCACCGGAGAACGGAAATATCCGTATCCGGAGATTTTCGTTCCCATCCGCCTCCACTCTAAAGCGGAAACTAAATCTCCATTTTCTCGGTTGTTGTTTTTCTCATCGCTGATCGCTGTTTAACATAAACCCGCTGTAGCTTCAAAATGGCCGATCGCCGATCGAAACGGTCTTCTCTGGGCGTCTCACACAGCTACCCTGTGTGTCTACAAACAGTTTAACGCGCGATCTTAAGGTATTTAGAGAGGTCTGTGGCGACGTGAAAAAAACAAAAAAACAACAATAAATCGCTGGCACTGGTGAGTACATTACATTATGATATTAAACTCTGGCGTGGAATGTGTTAAGGGTCTACACCATGAAAATCACTTTTTCTTGGTTTTTTGTATTTTTTGGGTCCCCAGTGTCTCTTGTACCAATAAAATGTTTTTTTTATTAAATTCAGTCATTCCTTCTCATTTCATGGATTTCCAGAATGGGCGGTGTCTGAACAGGCGATCTCAGAATGGAAATGTTTATGATGTCATGAACATTAATGATGGCAAACCAATGTTAAATGAAAAGTGCCCGAATCGCTCCGAAACTTTTTCTACCCCCCCTAAGTGGGGGTCTACGAACAAATAATTCGGGCTCGGATTTTGGCTCCGCCCCCCCGGAATTGGGTGAAACAGGCACCTCAAACACTTGGTGGAATTGTTCAAAAATGTTCAAAGTGTTTTTTTTTCGATTTTGTATTTTTCTTAGATGCTTCTTTTTATGCAGAATTTTTTCCATATATATATATTTTTTTTAAATAATTTTTTTTAAAAAGGTTTGAGGGACATACACCATATGATATTAAATATCAAAAAAAAAAATTAATTCATGGTGTAGCTCCTTTAAAGAAAACAGCACCTCGTTTACACGCAGCTAGGCCGCCGTTAACTCACCGCCACGACCTCCGGGTTGACGGCCAGGTACTTCCCGTTCCCGCAGCCCACGTCGGCCAGCAGGGCGCCGGGCGGCAGCGAGAGCAGGAAGTGGCAGACGCGGGGCCACGGGGAGTGGCGGGTGCCGCTGAAGTGCGAGGCGATGGCGTCGTAGACGCGGTGCACGTAGCGCTCCTCCAGGCGCGCCGCGTCGCCGCCGCAGCGGGGAAGGGAGGGGGGTGAGGGGGGGAGCGGCGCCCTGGCTGTCGCAGGCCGAGGGGAAGGCTGGGGAGGAAGAGAGTGTGTGTGTGTTAGGGCATTAACGAATAGTGATTTTATGGTATTCGAATTATTCGACCCAAAGTATTCGAATAGTCGATTATTCGGTTTGATTATAAAAAATTAAAAAAGTTTTTTTTTTTTTTTTTTTTTTTTTTTATTACATTGATGACTCGACTCAAGGAATGCGAGTTGACGTCACACCAGAGCTCACAGCTGCGTGTCTGCTCTAGAAAAGCCACTAAAAAAAAGAAAATCAAAAAAAAAAAAAAAAATGCTTTTTTTTTTTTTTTTTTTGAATAGTCGAATAGTGGTTTGATAGTCGAATAGTCGGTTTGATATTCGAATATTCGAATATTCGACTATTCTGTGAATGCCCTAGTGTGTGTGTGTGTGTGTGTGTGTGTGTGTGTGTGTGTGAATTATGTGAGGAGAGGGCGAGTGAGAAAGATTCACAATGGTTGTAGTTGTTGGTTAATTGACTACATTTGTACCAGAGCCTGACATGATATTCGTGATGACAAAAAATGGCTAATCCTAACCTGAATCTTTTTTCTAATCGTAAAGGAAATGTTTTAACCATAAAAGGAAGATTGTCCTCAAAATGTCAGTTTCTCAAATTCTACTATACTTGTGGGGACACTTGGCCCTCACAAAAATTGTAATTCAAGTACACACACACACACACACACACACACACACACACACACACACACACACACACACACACACACACACACACAGAGTACACGGTACGTGGAGGGAATGTCAAAACGTACCACATCGACATGGTGTGTGTCTGATCCTTCGAAAGGTGAATGACGTCCGGACGCCCCTCTTGCTCAGTGTCAAGTTGCCATGGTTACTAAGGTCAGAGGGCGTGGCAGCCATGGATTGGGGGTCGGAGGCCGGCACCATGTCGAACTTCCTGGAGTAATTCTGCAGGGGGGGGGGGGGGGTGAGGGGTTAGATGTGAACACATCTACTAAATCAATTGTAATTAAGGATGAAAACAACTGATATGCATGATAAACACACGTAGACTCTATACACAGTAAAAATCCTTAGTGTTACGGATCCATATATCGTATCGCCGTCGGGCAGAAACCTTGTATCTCCATGTTTCAAATCTTTGTTTTTTCCATATATTAAATGCCCTACTTCATCATACAAGAGTGTCATAAAAAAGTGAAAATAGCCGATCTACAAGCTCACATGCGTCGCAATGAGACGTGTTGTGAGCTTGTAAACCGGCTATTTTCACTATTTATAAATGTTTTTAAAATAATCATAAAAAAGGTACAGTTTTGGATATACAAGGTTTTCACCCAACAGCAACGATATACAGTATATATATTTTTATGTAAGTTGGGCCATTTGTTATCCTTTATTCGACGGTAGCAGTGAAAAAGTGAATGAATGTAATGAAATAGTTAGAGATGGGAAATGCAGAGAGAATAGGAAGGAGAGTGAGATTGGCAAATGGTCCGACCGGCCGGGAATTGTACTGGGGACTCACTGACCAGGGCATCAAGTCCACGTGGCATTTGCCCGAACCACTTGGCAATCGGGTCACCATATTTTACACTTTTTCAATGTTTCGAAGTACGATATAAGCGAAAATATCAGATCTACAAGCTCACAATGCAAAGCGTAGTGAGCTGTTTTTTTTATTTATTTTTTTAACATTTTTTGGAGAAAATTATATTTTAACATCACAATACAATATCATCGTATATCACCCAGTCCCACTACACCCTGTCCCACTGCACCCTGTCTCGCCTCACCCGTGGGTCCAGAGGTATCTGCTCTCTCCCTTCATCACCAGGAGGCTGCGCTCCGGCATCACCACGGCAACCACACGGCCGTCTGGGTGACGGAACTCCATCACTGCCTGTTGACCACAACAACACATAAGCATGTGACTCTTTAAGTTGGAGTATATGTGTGTATGCACATGAGTATGTACTGTGGGTAATGATACATTGTGGCCATCACTTGAAAAATGTCAGAATTTTTTGAATATAGTTGAATATTTTAACAACATGAATCTTGTATGGGGGGGGGGGGGGGTCCCTGCCCTGGCACAATATATTTTCAGATGGGGGTCCACGGCCAAATAACGTATTAAATTGTGGATCCTTGACATGCCAAGAAACTAGCATTCAAATGCAACCTCCTACTTTGACTCGTACAACATTAGCGAGTGACGGGACACCCCAGGGAACATAGACTGCAGTCCAAAGGAGGCATTTGATACATCGCCAATGATATATCACATTCGCATCACAGAATAACATGAGACCTGCTGGGAAATGATGTCTAAGTGACTTCAAACTTTATCTGTCCCACTCCTGACAGCAGCGAGATTGGATTTTGTGTGTGTGTGAGTGTGTGAGTGTGTGTGTGTGTGTGTGTGTGTGTGTGTGTGTGTGTGTGTGTGTGTGTGTGTGTGTGTGTGTGTGTGTGTGTGTGTGTGTGTGTGTGTGTGTGTGTGTGTGTGTGTGTGTGTGTGTGTGTGTGTGTGTGTGTGTGTGTGTGTGTGTGTGTGTGTGAGTGTGTGTGTGTGTGTGTGTGAAGGAGGTTAGAATTTAAAAAGCCCAACAGTGTGCTGTAGTAGTAGGAACCAATCAACAAAAGAGGGGGGGGGGGGCTGGCCAAATCAGCAGAGATTCAGACAGCTACGCTATTTATTCTACAAGACACAAGCAATTCATCACGGTCTCTTCCATACAAAAACATGTTCTCTCACTCTCTCACACACACACACACACACACACACACACACACACACACACACACACACACACACACACACACACACACACACACACACACTTCACTGGCAGGTGAGCCACAGCAGTAACAACGCAGCAATGCGTGTGGGGAGGAACAATTAGCATAACGACTACATTGGGGAGAAAAAGGGCTAAAAATAAAATCAAAAAACTGATTACAGAGAAACACAAATGTTGCCGGTGCAGAGATCACACAGATGATTAATTTTCATTCATTCATGGACTTTGAAATAAGGTGACAGCCAGTTACTACTTATCCCTTGGAGGGAGGAGTTCTGAACTGACTGTGCAGTTGCATGTTACTCCTGACAAAATTCAAATCCTGACAACAAGTTACTTTTTGGGGAAGGGTAACTGTTATACTATTATAGTTATCAAAATGGGGTCCAATGAGGAATCCTTGGGGGGGGGGGGGGTTCCAGAGGGTCCCCAGCAAAACGACTGATAGTTTGGAACCAAATGGAACCTTATAGTTCTGTAACTGCATATTTGTCGAAAATGGACCCGGAAGTGCGTGTGTGTGTGTGTGTGTGTGTGTGTGTGTGTGTGTGTGTGTGTGTGTGTGTGTGTGTGTGTGTGTGTGTGTGTGTGTGTGTGTGTGTGTGTGTGTGCGCGTGAGTGTGTGTGTGAGAGAGGGGGAATTGGTGCTTTGACAGAGTGCAGACAATTGCCATAGAAATGTGAGCCTCGTGTTTCACACAAGCAGGAACAGATGGGTGTCGCATCTAAATGTGTCCCACATCGGTGCATTCTGCATTGCATCTAAATCAGTCACCCCTGTAGTAGCATTGCATCTAAATGGGTGCAAAAACAGAGCACCTCAATCTGTCCCCCGCGACCATGTCACATGTAAACGGTCCCCTGTCAAATCCATCAAACAGCCCCAGGTCTATCGGTCACACACAAGGACATATCAGTCCCACTCCCCACAACCCCAGAGGCATGTTATATAAAATAAATATCACACACACACTCGCTCCATCTCTCTTGCAACACATTTCTCATTTCAGCCTTTCCCTCACTACAGGGAGACCGGGCCCTGTCTAGAAGCATCATCAATTCAGTCAATGAGCTGGAGGGAGGGAGAGAGAGAGAGAGAGAGAGAGAGAGAGAGAGAGAGAGAGAGAGAGAGAGAGAGAGAGAGAGAGAGATGAGTTGGTGCGCACAGGACAGGGTGTGTGTGTGTGTAGGGGGGGGGGTCCCTTACTGCCCCCACACCATTGTAGGCTAAGTTTATAATATTTTCTATATCTATATACTTTATTATATTATGTATAATTTAGAACCCATCTCATTGAATTCCAAATAACAGATTTCACATCAAACTGGATGCATTAGAAAGTGATTATTAGCCTACTTCCCAGGGAGGAAGAAATATTGTATATAATTGTATATCCATAACATAAGCCAGGGATGCCATGGTATTATTATTTACTGTCAAACAGTTATATTATTAGAACAACCGGGTCTTATTTTTTTTCCACAAAAGGCAATCAAAAGGTGCTATTTTTGTGCAGAAACCAAACAAGAAGCATTCATATAAATGGTTCCTCTGTAAAATACAGAGGAACATTATGAACTGTGCTCAAGTGATGTGTGGTTTATGAATCTGGGCCAGCCCGTCAGTTTTTTTAATTGTTTTTTTAACTCATTGAGTGCCATTGACGTGTTTCACGTGTTTGGCCGCAATGGCGCAACGTGCCAATGACGTGTTTGACGTGTTTAAAAAAATTAAATAAAAAATGAAAAAAATGTTCAGAACCCAATATATCATTATCTGAAGATTTGCAGCTCCATCCACTCCTTGTTTAACTTATAACTGAAAAAGGCTGCATCTTGCTTCCTAAGCACTTTTTTTTTACTTTGAAAAAAATGAAAAAAATTAATCGCATTGGCCAGAAATAGCCAGAAATAATTCTGGCACTTTCGATTTTTTCCTCTTTTCTTTATTTTCTTAAATTTAGAGTAGCCAATATTTTTTTTACCCCTTTTTCTCCACAATTTAGTCGTTATTCCAATTAATTCCTCTCCACACACATTTCTGTGTCGTATCATATCACTGCTGTCGTATCCTACTGACTCACCTGCCAGTGAGGAGCCCCCACCGGGAGGAAGTAGAGCCTTCGTCCTACTCCTCCCGCCCAACACTCCCCACTGACAGGTGCCCCCCCTCCCAGCCCGTAGGAGTACATGCAATGACCAGTATCACCCTCCTCCTCCTCGCCCGGCTTCCTTCCCCCGAACACGGGCCAGTTGTGTTCGTGTAGACGCTGGACAAAGCCAGATGCACCACGGTGGATTCGAACCCACAACCTCTGTGGTGATGGGCAGGGACTTTACCACTGCGCCACCCGAGCTCAGTGGTGGAAAAGGTACTAAGTAAAAGTCCGGAATTCAAAATTTACTTGAGTAAAAGTGCAAAAGTATTGGTATCAAAATGTACTTAAAGTACCAAAAGTAAAAGTACTCAAATATTTGAAAATAGAAGATCTACAAGCTCACAACGCGAGCTTGTAGATCTGCTATTTTCAAATAACCTAGGTATAAAATAAGGCTAAAGTGGTTAATGTATGTTTTATAATAAAAAAATGCATATCTGAAAAGTAACTAGTAACTAAAGTTTTCAAATAATTGTAGTGGAGTAAAAGCACAATATTTGCCTCTGAGTAGGGCATTCACAACTAATGATTTTTACTAGTCGACTCATTTGACCAAGTAGTAGTCGACTAGTCGAAATTTACATAAAGAAAATATATATATATATAAAAAATATATATATATATATTTTGATTTTTTTTAGGGGGGGGGGCATTGTTTTAATGCCATCCTACTACTATATTACTATTATTATTATCCTCCTGCCCTTATTTTTATGGCGTTTTAAGGGAAGCGCTTCTGGCACAGCAGCACAGCACCACAGCACCACACAGCAAGGATCCCCATTGCCCAATAATAGGCTTTTATTGGGCATACTTTTGACCCCCTTTTGATAAAAAATAAAGTCAGGAGGATAACAATAATAGTAAGATGGGCCATTACTATGGCATTAAAATAAAAAATAAAAAACCCTTTTTTCTTTTTTTTCTTATTTTTTTCAACTATTCGACTAGTACCAACAAAGTCGACTAGTGGTTATACTAGTCGACTAGTCGGTGAAAGCCCTACCTCTGAGATGTAGTGGAGTAGAGTAAAAGTATTGGAAATTGGAAATACTCAAGTAAAGTACAAATACCTCAAAATTGTACTTAAGTACAGTACTTAAGTAAATGTAATTAGTTACTTTCCACCACTGCGGCCGAGCTCCCTTAGATTTTATTTTGCTGCTGTTTTTAGTCATGGCTTCCAGTTCCCACCTGATGTTGTGAGGGAGTTCCGACTGCTCCAGACCGTATTGAATAACTGCTAGCTTGCATAATGACTTCAGACTAGGACTCAAGTCTAAGATATGCAGGTCATTGGGTATGTTCCCTCCTTCAAAGAGGATGATACGATTCTCCCACCATGCAACAGCACATACTATGCATTGAACACAGGCCTTTATTCCCCTTGGGCTCAACCTTCTTCCAGGAGAAGGTGTCTGGATTGAATTTCCACAGATCGTTTAAGTCCTGGTCCCAGTCAGGGGTATTGCGACCGAAAATGTACAGCTCTCCATTGTAGGCAAAGGCTGAATGACGCCCTCGTCCTCCTGTAAGAAGCTGTGCAGAAGGTGTGCTCAGCCAGCAGTTGGTCTCCGTGTCAAACACTCTGATCCTGTTGTCCGCGCCAAATACAAACATCTTTGTCCTAATGATGGTGGCAGAGTGACAATATGTATAGATTGCCCTAGTGGTGTTAATTAAAGACCAGACCATTGTGGTGGTGTCCAACTTGTACATGGCATTAATGAATCCAGTTAGCTGGTTGTACCCTCCATAGATATACATGACCTTGCCCAAGACACATGCTGAGTGGCCCTTCCTTCCCTCCGGAACAGTTCCAGAAACCTCTGGCTTGAACCATATGTAGGTGTCGACATCAAATGCACGAAGCACGTTGCAGTAAGTACGTCCTCCCCAGATGTAGGTGATATCTTCTATCAGCACAGCTGTGTGGTCGTAGCGCGTGGAGGGAACCTGAAGGGGACGTTCTCCTCTTCCAGTCGTCATTGGGGGCAACCTTATCCAGCATAAAGACACTGTGTTGAAGATGTTCACATCAATCTGAGCCGTGTCACTGTAACAGACTCCAAAGAAGTATACCTTGTATCCCACTGCAACAGCAGCAGAGACAATTCTTTCTCGTCCTCCTTTCTGATGCACCGTCCAGCAGAACATTTCTAACACCGTAAATCAAGTTGGACTTTTACGTCCTTCTCTTTTATGTCCTTCTCTGTAAAAGAATGTCGTCCTAATGCAATTATTTGTTTCCCTCTAATCTGTGGCCCATAGAGTATGTCACGCCAAGTTTGAAAAATCCCCAAAGCCGAAGAGGTAGGTTGGCCAATCAAGGAAGCCGATGACTGTTGATCTCCCTAATTAAATCTCCCTCTGTTCAGCTGTGTTGACAAATAATGTTCACGGGAAGTCTCTAGAGGCTGGTAATAGTTAAATGACGTTGTGTTTAGTTGACATTTCATTTTAAAGGACATGGTTGTGATGATGACATTGTGATGTCATTACAGAGAATACACAATGACGTCACTCTAACTGATTCCCATCTGGAAGATGTCAACAGAACGTCAGCACGTCGTTAAACACGCTATTTGTAAGCATGTGTGTACTGGTCACATTCAGGATGGAAACATACAAACATACTGTTCTTCAGTCCAGTGGTTCTCAAACTATTAGTGTCAGCGCCCCCCTATCCAATATCCAGGTCCCTTAAGCCCCCCAAGAGCACCTCAGTGTCCCCCTTTAAAAAATACTGCTTCCAGCGCCCCCAATGTTCTCTGAACGCCCCCTGGGGGTTTCCACCGCCCCCGCCGGCGCTGAGAAGCAATAGTGTAGACAGACAGACATAGAGACAGACAGACAGACAAGTGAGATGTAAAAGGCAAGGCAACTACTGTATACCTTCTAATTAAAAAAGGACACAAAGTCCAACTCTATCTACACACACACACAGTCTCTCGTGTGGCAAATTAATCACACTGCTCAGTGAAGTGTTGTGTAAACTCATCGACGCTACGTTGTATCACGATGCGGCCGTGCGCGATTCTGCATCAATGCGGTGACGTGACATAATCGATTATAGCCTATACGTTTCTTATAGATTTTCCTCTGAAGGCAACATTGCATTCAACTCTCTGTGATGATGCGTTCTTTCCCCCTCTGATGGACCGTGAGGCTGAGAGTCATAAAGTCATTAAGTCATAAAAAGTCTACCGTGCGTTACGTTCTACACACTCATGACAATACATCGCGTCGGCCCTCACCCGAGTCCCGTACACTCTCAGTAACCTCAGTGTTAATTTAACTCTGAGTCAGAGTTAAATTAACACTGAGGTTTTTACTGTGTGTAACCTAAAAACTTTGAAGTGTCCTTCTCAGCTGTAATTATATATGCCTGTCTAAGACAAGTCCCTAAGTATTAGGGTATTTCTATAACTGTATATCTGCAGGCTATGTTATACTTGTCTATTTTATTTTCTTGCTTAATATTTCATTTTCTTCATTATATGTAGAACATTCTGCGGTAGCCTACAAGTCCCAACAGCATTTTGCTGCTTGTATCTGTATAAGTCAGTAACAAATAAAGCTTCTTGAATCTTGAATATGCAGCACAATTCTAAAGTTGTAATTCACTGCCGAAGGATTAGTTCTCACAATAGGTAGGCTAGTCCTTTACCACTTACTTATCTTTAATTGAATCTAATGTTAAAAGGGATATTTCACTTTCAAAAACACTTTTGGTAATTTTATCGTCTACTCAGGCCTTTGTGAACCCCCCACACAGTTTTTAAGTTGCTTGAGTCATTATTTAGATATTTGATATTCATTTTATCAGACACGCCCCCTTCCTATACAAACCCATTGTAACTTCAAACTTCATTTTAACCATGTTAGATTCATCAAAAACACCCGTCCTTGGTTCTGGTGACTCATCCTAGGACGGGTGTTTCTGATGAATCTAACATGGTTAAAATGGAGTTTGAAGTTATAATGGGTTTGTATAGGAAGGGGGGCGTGTCTGATAAAATGAATATCAAATATCTAAATAATGAATCAAGCAACTTAAAAACTGTCTGGGTTTTTTTTTTTAAAGTGAAATATCCCTTTAAGACATTTATGCTTGAATGAGAGTGATTAGGCCATAACATGTTACAGGACTATATACAAAATTAGTTCATAATAGGCTACATTTTGAATATTTAGATGAATTGTGATGCATCGTAGAATCAAATCGTAAAACGGAGTAATCGAATTGTGAGGCCATTGCCGATGCACACCTCTACTGATGATGTCACCCTCACTCCAATGACATCACCAACACCAACATGCACAAGTACACCAGCGTACTATAAGTTGATACAAGAGCGTACTAGACTTTAACATTTCATTCAACTAATCAATTTACAGTAATTCAATCTTTAACTGGCACGTTACCTTGCATCAGTTTAATCCCATTGGTCCTTATCATTGCTTGTTATTAATCTAAAGGTGCTGTAAGTGATATTTTGTTAAAATAGGTGTTAAATAGCTCTGTATTCTCATAGTAATCATTGAGTGTTTGTATACATTTATAGTGTTTGTTCAGTTACAGGAGTCTTCATCTCTCCAGTACATAGAAAATACATTTTCTGGTCGGGATACCGATTTTCATCCAATCAGGAGAGAGAACTCATACAAGATAAATAAGTGAAATTGGAAGTGATGAAACAAAACAGAAAAACATGAGCAGAAAAACATTGGAACTGGAACGCCATAGAAATTAGAGTTATTGGATGACCTTGAACTGATTCCTTACCTTGGCCCCCAGACTGAGTGACATGATGCTGTCCTCAAAGGCAGAGTGAGTGTCCACATGTGGAGGAATACCTGGAAATGATCAAACACAACAACTTAGAATGAAACATCTGAAATGAATGAAGCACCTGCCATAGATACTGTAGACCATTCTCATAATTTCAAGGACCCACAGTTTGATATGCAACAGGCCAGTGGTTCTCAACCTTTTTAGAGGTTTTTGAACATTTGAACTGATTGTAGGAGTTGAGGAATTACATTTAGTTTGACTCAGTTCCACAGATACATCCTACTATAATTCTCCAAAGCTCTGTAGTGGTGAGGTGGTGGTGAGGCCGGTTCTCCTCAGTGGCTGGAGCAATTGATCTGAATTTGCACACAGCCATTGACCATTACCATGTGCACGGAACAACGAAGCCCGTTTTTCGATTTCACCAAATCTCAGCTGTTTATTAGCGTTTGTGTAAAAGAATGTCGCATTTTGTTTTCCTTTTTTTTTTTTCAGAATTGAATGTCCAGAATTAGGTAAACAAACGGTTTTTCACACGGTATATCAAACGAACGGACAGGTTCTCTTCTATAATCTATGGTCTGGGTGACGATCAGTCATCGCCGTCGTGTATCACATCGTAATTTTGGCGATCGGACAATCTGGGACAACGTCACATCCGTTTTGATGCATTTCACTGTCTAATCTCTCAAGAAGGGTGTCAGGGAGCCAACGACCTGATCAAGCTGTCATGTGCTGCTCTCTAGTGGCGGATTTGTGCTGCGTCTTTAAAGTTCACTTTTTCATGAAACAATTATTTTCATGACAAATTTCAAAATATAAAAATAAAAAAAACACGAAAATTGCTGGCACTGGGGGGGTACTTTATGAAAATACTCTGGCAGTCAAAGAGTTAATATAAGCCCTGAGTGCCACTGGACCAAAAAAAGCACTTTTTTTTTACAATGAATTTTGGCTGTGGCACTCAGAGCCAAACTGCCATAAATAAGCCAGGCACTGAATGAGTTAAATTGTCACTTCACTGTCACCTGTGGACCCCCAAAACATCTTTTGGGGACTCCCCTGGGGATCCAGACCCACATGTTGAGAAACACTGCATTAGGCCAGGGACCCCTATTTAAAAACCAGTGCTGTACATTTATCTTTCGAGGAGAGTGTGACTGTGTGTGTGTGTGTGTGTGTGTGTGTGTGTGTGTGTGTGTGTGTGTGTGTGTGTGTGTGTGTGTGTGTGTGTGTGTGTGTGTGTGTGTGTGTGTGTGTGTGTGTGTGTGTGTGTGTGTGTGTGTGTGTGTGTGTGTGTGTGTGTGTGTGAACAAACAAAATCATGGCACAACTAGTCAGTAGTGTTCCATGAAAGCCTGGTTTGCTCATTGACCTGTACAGTAAAACATAATACTGCATATCCCCATAGTAAGGGGTTCGGTATATGAATCTCTTGCTGCCACCATGTGGCAACATATTGCATTCTGACCTTTCTTCTCCGTGAAAATGTTCCTCAAATTTTTAAGAGAGACATATGCCAAAACACATATCTTCGTTATAAAACATTTAATGTGCTGGTTTTGGTGACCAGTGAAGCACATTTAAAGTCCACTTGTTGCTCACATTGCGACGCAAAGTTTGTAGACTATTTAGACTATTTTCCAGCGAACAGATTTGGTGTAGAGGGAAATAAAGGGAGGGGACCAAGTAGAGAGACGTGGGGGACTCCGGTCAACAAAGTATACAGGGTGTAGGTGGTTGATAAATGACTGACCCTGTCCAGACTGGTACTGGTTGACAGTCAACTGGTCCGGCGTGGCGTTGACATGTCCGTCTCTCTCACAGCGCTCCAAAACAGAAACACACTCCACAGGAATACCTGGACACAAGAACACACACAGACACGTGTGCATTGGGCAAATAATACACATACAAGCTATGGAGAAACGAACCGGAACAGGAAACGGGGTATGCCACCTTCTGGAAACCCCCGGGACTACAGTCTGTGCACAGAGCCTGTTAAACCAAACTAAACAGACGGGAGCTGTTACAACAAATCAAAGTTAAGACATGGTATAAAAACACCTACCAGCAGATAAGGGTTTGTCCTTGTCAACGTTGTTGTTGTCGTAGCGAAATTCATAACCAAAGTGTTTGACTCTCCTGTGCTTGAGAACCTTTTGAGCTGAAAGATACAGAAGAATGGCAGACTGAAAGATTAGAGAGAACAGCAACCCACCTCTCATCTCTGAGGCTTTTGATTCCACATCCAAATGGTGGTAGTATTTCAAAATGATGCGTTCAAGTCTAGATCTGCTATTTTTGATGCATGCCACTTGTCTTATGACAGAGTATATAAATTAAGCATAACCTGAAGCATTCCTTAACGTGATGTTGAAAAGATACAACATTTTTTTTGCATGAAAAAAATCTTAAAATAATGATTTTAATATCATGAACCCAGTATCATGGGTTCAGGGAATAGTTACATCCCTGCTGAATACAGTTCTACATTGAATTTAGATGTCACCAGATGTATGCAAAATGCTCAGGGTTTATCAAAGGCAGAGTGTACCAAATGGTACCAAACTAAATGGAACCTTACAGATAGTCGGACACAAAAACACACACTAACACAGTAAAGAATCCTCAGTGTGCATTTAACGCTAAGAGTGTATAAATGATACCAAAGGGACACGTAAGCGGGTCCATTCAGTATCACTTTGTACACTTTCCATTTCTACACATCACATTTTCTCTCTCAGAGAATCCTACTATGTAGAATCAGATCCTCACTAGCACTAGTGTCTTCATCAGTGGACGTCCAGTCGACGGCTGCCAACAGCGAAGACTCTTCCTCACGTGATACGAAGTCCTCGACCAGGACGAGTCCCACTGGCAGGGACACACACACCTCCACTTCACTGGGTACTACATGACACACACACGGACACACACGCGCGCGCACACACAAACACACACCGATCATTTTCACCAGCTGTATGTGTGTGTGTGTGTGTGTGTGTGTGTGTGTGTGTGTGTGTGTGTGTGTGTGTGTATGTGTGTATGTGTGTATGTGTGTATGTGTGTGTGTGTGTGTGTGTGTGTGTGTGTGTGTGTGTGTGTGTTTAACGGTTAAATAAAGTACCTGAAAGGACAAAGCTGAGGTACAATGTGACACTGTTCTCTTCAGACAGCAGCTGGTGGCCGTTGAGCAAGGTGTGGGCTTTCTGAGCACTCTCCTCTGACCTGAGGACACAAGATTATATACATGTGAAACCTAGCATCCCTATTCTGGGGAGAATAAAATATAGAGACCGGTCTGGTCTCTATACTGCCTCCCCCTGGTCAGCCGGGGTGCCTGATGGAGGGGAAAGGAACTGGTTGGAATAACGTGTTCCTTCCACACGCTACGTCCTACCGGGGAAACTCCCCCCTGTCAGGTGATAAGAAGCGGCCCTGCTCACTGCATGCATTGAGGGAAGCATGAGCTCAGTTCGGGATCTCCCCAGGCAGCCAGAGGGAGAGTAGCGCCCAGGATTACAGCTTAGGCAATTTGCACTGGGTGAAAGAATGGGTTACAAAAAAATTGCCGATCTACAAGCTCAAGTATCGCAACATTGTGAGCTCGTAGCTTTGTTTCGGCAAAGAGATTTGGGGTAGAGGTAAAAAAGGAGGGGACCAAGTATTTGTATCATTGACCTGAGGAACTACGGTCAATGAACATGTATTTGTGGTGAAGGGGAAACATAATACCCACAGAGAGGCCATATGGTTTAGGTCAGTTTAGGTCTCCTCCCAGCCTCACAGCCGAAATAGCTCTACCCAGCTCCTGATGGACTGTAAGGGGTGGGACGATATATCGATATCGCGATATATCGCGATACTTTCTCCCGCGATAAATAATCGATATACTGCCGAAAAAAATCTATATGATGAAAAAAAATGATGATTTTGAACTGTTTGGTGCTATTTTAAGTGTTTATGAATTTAATACAAGGACTATCGTGATATATCGTTGGTGAAATTTCATGCAATATATCGTGATATCGCAATATATCGCAATATATCGAATATCGTGATATTATCGTTATCGAGGGCCTAATATCGCCACAGATATCGTATCGTGAGATACCCATATCGTCCCACCCCTAGTAAGGACGGTTCATTTTCTGACCATTCGCGGATCTCCCCGCTGCAATTCTCACCAATGAAAACGACCGCCTTTAATTTTCTTGCCAATGAAGTCGCCCACTCGGCTCATTTATTTGTAACCAATGAAAACCTGACCCTCAACCTATTTTCCAGCCAACCCTTTGGACGTTTTAAAGGGGTCGAAACGTTGTATTCTGCTGTTTGTCGCAAATAAGAACTTGGAACATTCAAAAAGTGAGTTGCGAGTCTCTGCTTTGTTTTCATGATTCTGTTCTTACAGTTTGGCTCAGCACCAAGAGATGGAGGTTGTGAGTTTTTTATTTATTTAACCTCAATGTGTCATCATGGCATCAGGCGCAAACAAATCAGTCAGCTCCATAAAGGGGCATAAAAGGGGGCATGGCCATATAAGGGCATATACTGATGACATCAGGGATCTCCTTATATGGGCATAAAAGGAACACGGACTGACAGATACAGAAATCTCCATATAAGGGGAAATCAGCATGTGTTGCGAGCTTGTAGATTGGCTATGTTTGATACTTTTTGTGTGACGCTGAAGTATAACAAAGTTATAATAACAAGACCAGGAGACCTGGTTCTGCCAGACCCAGACTTCACATGACGTGTCAGCCTGTGTCTATGCCCATGTATGGACGAAAGGGGGACAGACTTTTATGGCTGGGACACACGCCTTCTATGCCCATGTATGGACAGACTTTTTTGGGGGACAGATTTTTTTTTGGCTGGGCCGGAGGACAAAGGGACAGACTTTTTTTTGGCTGGGGCCGGAGGACAAAGTGACCATGCCCATGTATGGACGAAACAGGTACAAAGCCTCATGTAAGCCCCGACCCCTTGGGTCTGGCAAAAATACAAATAAAAACATGTGGGGATACAAGGTTTCTGCCCGACAACAACGAATGAGAGTTTGTGTGTCACTGCTGTCCATACAAACATACATACCTGTATGAGACGAAGGCGTAGGGTTTGTGAGGGGGCATGACCAGGGCCTCCACCTCCCCCATGTCTTTTAGCGCCTCCAACAGCTGCTCCCGACCGACACCGTTGCCAAGACCACCGTTAGAGACCACCAGACTCTAGACATCACAGAGAGATACAGTTTGATTGATTGAATTAATACTTTATTAGCATGCTTTCCATTGTGGTCCTTTGTATCTGAGTTTAACCACTTTAACCCTATATATATCATCGGTTATTTTAAAAAAATCTTGAAACATGTTAAATATTTTTTAAACATTTTAACAACACAAATCTTGTATGTGGGTCCCTGGCACAAATTATTTTCAGATGGCGGTCCGCAGTCGAATATGTATTAATTTGGTGGGTCCTTTACATGAAAACGTTTGAGAACCACTGCTTTATTAGACAGTATTAAAGGGGTAGTTCACCCCCCAAATAACTTTTTTTCTATTGATTACTCACCCCATGGAGCCTTGAATTCATGGATATTTATTTGTTTTTGTCGCATTCCTTCCTTTATTATTTGATTATAATAAATTTAGCCCCATTGATTCCGGTAGGAGACACAAATGCATTTGTGTCTCCTACCGGCACTGAGAGAGTTAAGACCTGAAAAAGCATCTGTGTCACTTTTTCATTTGAGCTAAAAAGCATCCTTTTACACTTTGGCTATTCAAAAATAGCAGATCTACAAGCTCACCGAGTGCCGCGCTACGAGCTTGTAGATCTGCTATTTTTGAAAAATCGAGAAAATGTGTGCAAATTAATATATTTATATTCTTTTAAAGCGAACATTTTTAACTCAAATCTTTGCTTCTGGGGGGTCCCTGGAACAACATATTTTGAGATGGGGGGTCTGCGGTCAAATACATATCATTTTGGGGGTCATTGACATGAAAAAGTCAACCCCCAAGTTTGAGCACCACTGATATAGAAACATAAGTTTTTCAGAAAACTGTTGGGATTTAGAAGACATTTTGTATAAATCGGCTTCAGGTCTTAATGGGTTAAAGATTATAAAGGACAACCATCAGAGGGTCAAAATGCAGAAATCCGGGGCTGAACCAGAGACCTTTAGATTTTTGGTCTAAAGCTCTCCCAACTTCGGCTGTGAGGCTATAGGAGAAGTCAGATGTAGTGACCATTCAGGAAACATATCCTACTTTTAATGTGGAGTAGTAATTTGACCATTACTCATCGATAATAACAGGGTAATAGTGAAAACATGTTTAGTATAATCTCACTATTGCTGCTTTATTTTGACAAAAATACTGTGATTATTCTACAAAGTGGGCCACGTTGAGACCCACTGGCCTCGATTGTTTACATAGTGAAAAGTACTGCATAGAGTACCAGGGGTCTTTAATGTTTTTCAGACCAAGGACCCTTAGCTGAGAGAGAGAGATGGAGCAGGGACCCCCCCAGCCCCACTACATATGGTATAAAATGATGTTGCAGGTTAAACATTTTCATAGATTTCATAGATAGCTTCATAGACTTGTTTAACAGCACTGTCATCAGTGTATGTTGGTTTCATGTTAATGTGTATTTTCATACATTTAACCACTTAAACCATCAATACTTTTGGCAATACCTTTGGCTCTGTACTTGGTCTGCTCTTTTTACCCTCTACACCAAACTCTTTTTTTAATGTAAAAAAATATATATATCATAATAATAAAAAGTTCATATCACACAAAGATTTGGCGGCCCCGCAGTAGTAACTCTGAGGACCCCCTAGGGGTCCCGGACCCTGTTGAAGACCCCTGCTATAGACCCTTTCAGGTCCATATCGGTCAATAAATAACATTCACCTGCTAACGTTAAGACTGACTATGCTTATAGAGCACCAAAGTGCTTCTGTCAAGGGGGGAGGCTCTGCATCGTTTAGGATATTCATTCATATTTGATACAGCCTGTTTCTGGCAAAAATGGAATTAATTATGCCTTAAAAGTCTTAAGAACTATTACTTCCGGGTCTGAAATCACCAAAGTAAACGTGTGACGTTGGCCTTCAGACAGTGGCAGCTTACAGACATGTTATAGCTTGTGAACAGTTCTTTTTAAATAACACATCACTAACACATAAAGCACTATTCTGTTATGAATGAGGTAACCAGCTCCTAACATCAGTCAATCAATCAATTATCAGACCTCTCTGTCCCTCTGTCTTGTCCACTGACATCGTACGTGATCCTTTAACCACATGAACCCTAGCATCCCTATTCTGGGCATGTGATAATAGGCCAACTAGAGCTGGACATTTACACTAAAATGTATCAAAACCAGCATTTAGAACCTCTCACAGACTTCATCTTTCTCGTGTGTATTTCATTTCGTAGATATCAACGAATGCAAACGAAAACAAACACATTGTAATTGATTTTTCATAACGTCTGATTAAACACTTAAGCGCTGCCTATATTATACTTGTATCATTGACCTGTACTGTAGTCAATGAGTGGTTAAGGGGGAAACAGAATAGCCACACAGATGGTTGATCATTAGAATAATCACAATATTCTTTTAATCATTATACAGCAGCAATAGTGAGATTGCTATATATGTTTTTCACTATTACCCTGTTATTACTAAGTTATGACGTTTCTCGAACGGCCAACACTTTCAAAAAGGGACCTGACTCACATCAGCCTCACCGCCGAAATAGCTCAGTTGGGAGAGCGTTAGACTGAAGATCTAAAGGTCCCTGGTTCGATCCCGGGTTTCGGCAATTTTAGCCCCCTCTCCAAATGGGTTTTTAGCTCAATCTTTTGTGCTTCTCACTTGAATGAGTAAGCTTTGTCTAGTTTGTCTTTAATCATTGGTCGACCGTCTTTGACAGATACGGTCACACACCCATACTCACCGTCCTGTCAAATCACCCTTTTAAACACCATTATCTATATCATGTCTAACAGACAGACAGAAATATCAGGCATTTGCCGCAGCCTACATTGTTTACATCGTGGAAAAGTACGGTACTCTTTTAATTCCAAAGACCTTCACAACTCTGAGAGTGTACAAATGTACACACTTGTAAGATCGTGTTTATAATCCTTTATATTAAAAGACATGCTGAGCTTTGGAAAAGCCAGAGGAGTTTTACTCCAGTCCTGTCCAGCTAGCCATGGATCACATGACGGTCGTCTGTCACGACCGTCATGGATGAACTTCAACCTGGTGTTTGTACTTTCTCCATTTACGGTCCGTACATGTACTTAAACGTTCAGATTTCAAATAGAAGTGCTTACCTTATGGCCACGGATGTTAGCATTAGGTACGGGCCCTCTGATGTACCCGTATCTTCCATATTGTTCAATAAAAAGCTTTTTAATCCGATCGGTGGACATTTTCTCATAGTTATTATGTATCAGAGTGCAATACAACTCCCAAACCGATAGGGTCGCGTAGCTAAAAGCATATGGCGAAAATACGGAGAAAATGGCCACCGATCGGATTAAACTCTTTTCATTGAACAATACGGAGGATACGGGTACTTCTTGAGGGCACGTACATAATTGTAACATCCATGGCCAAGGGGTAAGCACTTTATATTGGGAATCTGAACGTTAATGTAGATGTACGGACCCAAAAGGGAGAAAGTGCAAACACCAGATTGAAGTTCATCCACGACTGTCATGATATGACAGTCATGTTTCAGGGCTAGTCCAGCGTGCAATGATTTAAATGCCATGTTTTACCTTGGTGGGTTGAGATAGTGTACTGATGCCCTCATGTTTCAGTAAAATGTGACTGGTTTTAATGTGTTTTCGGAGGAGTTTCTTCTCCTCTTTACTCCTTCTGACGACAACACACTGCACGTTCTCCTCCATGGCATCCATGGTGTTGCATCTAACTGTGTCCGGGGAGTGTTGCCATATTCTGTGAGAGAAATAAGCAACCAGGTCTAGGAAAACTCCCAAAAGAGGCAACTTAGGCCACATGAGCACTTAAAGGGTAAGACCACTTTGGTAGAGGTTTGGGTTGTGTAGTTACCTTGCCATGATGTTACTCCAAAGGTGGACAAGAAATCAAAAATAATTGCTCCATTGATTAGAAATTGATCATTCAAAAATATGCTCCTCATTGACTTACATTGTATGGTAAAACAGCTCTCAAAGTCACTCTTTTAGCACATAAATGAACACAAACAAAGCTGATTCAGACAATATAGAGCATCACCACAGTCATGGTGGTGAGGTCATGTCCTTAGCAAGGCAGAGAGTTTCACGATCAAAGTGGGTGATAATGTCATCAAAAGAAAGGATGAAATTACCTACCTGGGCTCCATCTTGGAGGCAAACCTCTCCGGTAACAAAAACGCCGAAAAAGTGATCAAAAATGTCAACCGAACAACACGCTATTTGTGGAGGATTGATCGCCTAGTCAGTAAGAATACTCTGAAGATTCTTGCAGGGGCCCTCATTCAAGGTCATTATGATTATGCATGCACTTCATGGTATCACAACACCTCCAAGGCCTTAAAAACAAGGCTCCAAACATCCCAAAACAAACTTGTAAGGCTACTTCTTGGCCTCAATCACAGAACCCATCTAACCCCTGCTCATTTTGCTAGGATTGGATGGCTTAGGGTTGAGGACAGAGTACAGCAACTTGCTATGGGCCTGGTCTTCAAGATACACCACAACATTGGGATCCCCCTGTATTTGTCAAAATACTTCAAAAATGTTAATGAAGTCCATGATCATAACACCAGAGGCAGCTCCACTGATCATGTTCAACCCAGATTTGGCTCAACTAAGGGTATGAACTCATTCTCATGCTATTCATCAAAAATGTGGAATGCCCTACCAAAAGGAGTAAAGGAGTGTAAAACCCTACTCACTTTCAAAACTGCCCTAAAGATACACCTTCAGGAGGCTGCAATTCGAAAATGGCCCCTGTCTAAGTCTTAACCTACCCCTCCCTACCCCCCCCCCCCCCTCTTTCATTTTCCTCTTTTGTATATATATATATATATTTTTTCTCTCGTCATACCAGTAACCTGAAAGCTGATTGTATGACATTCTGTATAGTAGTGTGTATATCTGCCTGCCTCTTATATTTCATCATGATTTGTGTGCATGGGGTCCTCATCTTAAACAAGCGTAATGCTTAATGAGGGTTTCCAGTTTAGTAGACCTTGTATTGTGAATTTGTACTTCCATGTACTGTTATGTACTGTCATGTACTATTCTCATGTCTTTCTAAATAAACTACATCAAAACCAAACCCAGTACTGTTTGTTTTTTTAATAAAAATGTCAACTTCCTGTTGATTTTACTATTTGAAGATCTGGATCCGGATCCGCGGATCCAGTCCAGGTTTTCTACTTATTAAAAATGGCAAAATCAACAGGAAGTTGACATTTTTATTTAAAAAAAAAACAGTACTGGGTTTGGTGAGGTTCTATATTGTCTGAATCAACTTTGTTTGCGTTCGTTTATGTGCTAAAAGAGTGACTTTGAGAGCTGTTTTACCATACAATGCAAGTCAATGGGGAGCATATTTTGAATTATCAATTTCTAATCAATGGAGCAATTATTTTTGATTTCTTGCCCACCTTTGGAGTTACATCATGGCAAGGTAACTACACAACCCAAACCTCTACCAAAGTGGTCTTGCCCTTTAAAACAAGCTCACAACGTTGTTTTTCAAACATTCTAAAACAAATGCTCCCCTGGCACAAAACATTTTCTTGCCAATATTTGAGAAGAGAACCATTGGTTTAAAAATAATTGAAAAATTGCGACGCAAACCTAAATAAACAACTACACTTTAGAAACAAGCCCAACAAACCGCAACCCGCAACTACCATTTACAAGCAACTTTACTGAAAAAGTCGCTTATAATAAGCAGACATGGCAACGCTGCATCCAAGGTGTTGCACATAACTGTGTCCGGGTGAAACCTTATAACTCATGGGTGAAAAAGGGCCAGGACTTCAGCGACCAATCGATCAAGACATTTCACTCTCTGGTTGTCTTTGTACATACAAAAATACAAAAATAACATTTTAGCCAAGATAAATAAGGTTATAATAATTATTGAACAAAGGGATTCTGTTTATTTGGAAATAATTCAAACTATTTTTGAATGTAATTCACCCCCCCCCCCTTCATTTTCCTCTTTTGTATATATATATATTTCTCTCTCTTCATACCAGTAACCTGAAAGCTGACTGTATGACATTCTGTATAGTAGTGTGTATATCTGCCTGCCTTTCATCATGATTTGTGTGCATGGGGTTCTCATCTTAAACAAGCTGCGTGCTTAATGAGAGTTCCAGTTTAGTAGACCTTGTATTGTGAATTTGTACTTCCATGTACTGTCATGTACTGTTCTCATGTCTTACTAGATAAACTACATCAATCAATCAATTCATTCAATTCCATTCTTTAGACCAGTGGTCACTGATTCACAAACATTTTAGCTCAAGACCCAAAAGAGAAATTAGATGTTTGTACTGTACCCAAACTAGTGAAAATAGCAGATCTACATTCAATTCAATTCAATTGTATTAAAGTGTCAAATCACAACAAGTTGTCTCGAGACACTTTACATGTAGGGTGCGTGCGTTCGGAAATACAGCACTGAGCGCACTGGCCAATACAAACTAATAGGGAGTGCGCTCCGGTGCGCAATGTCCGAGCAGAGACCCGACTATGTCAATACCCGAAAGTCCCACACTGAGAAAGCAATTTGCGACAGTGTGAGTGGCAACGAAAAACTCCCTCTTAACTGTCTGGAAGAAACGTCAGGCAGACCCAGGCTCTAGGGTGGGCGGACATCTGCCTCGACCGTGTTGAGCTTGTAGATTGGCTATTTTTTACTACTTCTTAATTTGTTTTCTAATTTATGGAATTTTGTTGATTTATTTTATTTTATTCATGGTAATCTTTTGAAAAAAATCATTTGGTTTTAAGTTTTGGGGAAAATGTTTTGAAATTATTTTTGAAATCATTAACAAATAAAAAATAAAGGGATGTGCTTGTGAGTGACCCATAAAAATGTATCTGTGACCCACAAATAGGTCCCGACCCACTGTTTGGAAAAGTGCTTCTTGGTTGATATGTATTCTAAAGATCACTCCCAAAAACATTGGAGAATGCGGGCATCGATCCCGCTACTTCTCGCATGCTAAGCGAGCGCTCTACCATTTGAGCTAATTCCCCGGTGGGACTGCTTCAGGCTCTTTGTTGTACTTCACAGCGGTGGCGTCGCATCGTGACGCATTGTGAGCTTATAGATTGGCTATTTTCAAATGGCCAAAGTATAGGGCTGAAGTGGTTAACGCATGTTTTGCAGTGGTGGAAAAAGTACTCAAATTATTTACTTAAGTAAAAGTACCAATACTGCAATATAAAAGTACTCAGTTACAAGTAAAATTCCAGAATTCAAAATTTACTTGAGTAAAAGTACAAAAGTATTGGCATCAAAATGTACTTAAAGTACCAAAAGTAAAAGTACTAAATATTTGAAAATAGCAGATCTACAAGCTCGCGACGCGTTGTGAGCTTGTAGATCGGCTATTTTCAAATAGCCTATGTATAAAATAGGGTTAAATTGGTTAATGTATGTTTCATTATATCATAATTTACATCTGAAAAGTAACTAGTAACTAAAGTTTTCAAATAATTGTAGTGGAGTAAAAGTACAATATTTGCCTCTGAGATGTAGTGGAGTAGAAGTAAAAGCATTGGAAATTGGAAATACTCAAGTAAAGTACAAATACCTCAAAATTGTACTTAAGTACAGTACTTAAGTAAATGTACTTAGTTACTTTCCACCACTGTAATAATAATCAAAATCTTCAGAGTAACTAGTAATTATAGTGGAGTGAAAGTAGGCCTATACATATTTGTCTCTGAGGTGGAGTAGAAGTAAAAGTGAGGACAATTGGAAATACTCTAGTAAAGTAAAAAAAATATCTCAAAATTGTACTCAAGTACAGTACTTGAATGAATGTACTTAGTTACTTTACACGGTCTTAGTTTAGACCACTGCCTAAAACGCTTCAAGTTAGTTACATGAACGGAGACGGAGGTTGATTATTTGGTGTGACGGTGGCGCCCTCCAGTGGCTATCCGAGGTTTTGGACAAGCGAGGTTTCCACATGACAGCGACTATATAAGTGGGTTAATTTAAGGGGAAACATAATTAAATGACCACACAGAGGTCTAAAGCAGTTGGTCCGGGTACCCTAGGGGGTCCTCGGAGTTACTAAAGAAGGGGGTCGCCAAATCTTTGTGTGATAGGACCTTTTTTCTTTCTTTTTTGCATGAACCACTTCAACCCAAGCATCCCTATTCTGAGGAGAACTAATAGCCAAAAATAGCAGATCTACAATGTCACAACGCCTTGCAGTGCTGTTGATTTCGGCAAAGTGGTTTCATGTAGAGGAAAAAAAGAGCAGAATTAAAGCGTGAAAGGTCAAGTTTACTAAGTGTTGACGGTTTAAGTGATTAAATGTCTGAAATACATGAATACAACATGACAGTGCTGTCAAACAAGTCTATGAAACTATGAAATATATGTAAAAAAAAGTTGAATCTGCAACACAATTTTATACAATATGTCCTTGGGCTGGAAAATGTTGGTCTAGACTAGAGGTTTAGATCAGTAGATTTATCACAATAATTTTGTCAACATACAGCGGTAACAGTGGGATTATATTTAACATGTTTTCACTATGGTCAAATTAGGACTCCACGTTAAAACCAGGACACGTTTTATGAATGGGGACAACCATTATCTCATTTCATGCTCACCGCCGAAATAGCTCAGTTGGGAGAGCGTTAGACTGAAGATCTAAAGGTCCCTGGTTCGATCCCGGGTTTCGGCAGTTTTTACCGGTTCTATCCCGGGTTTCGGCATTTTGACTGATGGTGATCCTCAGGCCCCCACGATCTTTTTGTAAAAATCCACTTTTTGCCCAGAAAATAAAATAATCCACCCACCAGACTGAGAAACGTTTGATTGACTCCAGTGCGCCACCTACAGATCTGGTCAATGGGATTGTTCTATTGACCAGATGCAGAATCCTCTGTCAGGAGGAGTGAATAGGAAAAGAAACTCCTTTGAAAAGAAATGAAAGCAAGTCACCCTTTACCAGTCCTCCTGACAACATTGGACTGTGAGAATATGTATGTATAAGTAACTATAATGTGTGAGGTGCCACAGATAGAAAGCCCATTCATTCTTCCCATAGAGATTTCCGGAAATATTTATATAAATTATTTTAAGCCTGGAACAAAGCCATCCAGGTGAATCATGACCATAAAACATTTGATCCTGTGTCAAAGAATATTTTAATGTTTAATTATATTATAAAGGCTACTTTATTTGATAAATATTTGTTTTTATTTTTGTGGTTTTCAAATATCATTTGACACAGAAAAAAATGTTGATGATTCACCAGAGGCCCTGATGGCTTGGTTCCAGGCTTAAAACAATGAATTAACAATTAATATTTTAGGAAATCTCTATGGGGGAAATGAATGGGCTTTCTATCTGTGGAACCAAAAAATGGCCGCCACTGCTATGCCTTATACAGACGAGGGGTTTTCAACTGATTGTGAGCCAGGGACCACCATCCTGACAAATAATCAATCTGGGCATTACTGTTGTGTTGGGTGGGGATATGGACCATCAGGGTCTGATGTGTGTACCTTTGTGAATGTGAACACAGATGTATGTGCCAATCTTATCAGAACAGGTTTAATGGCTCAGGCTGATACCAATGATATTCATCTTTTTCATATTCAAACATGCTCCTTTGACTCATGGACCGCTCCTTGGAGAATGCGGGCATCGATCCCGCTACCTCTCGCATGCTAAGCGAATTCCCCTTGCACAATAGCTGCTGTATATTGTATGATTTACTCTACACAGACGATATTGTGACAATTAAAGGAACAGGTTACAGGCTAAAGCTGCAATCCATAAGATGTATGTTTCTCCCGGGATTCAAACCCAAATCCCCCGCATGAGAGATCCCATTTTTACCACTCAAACTGCAGGTTTTTATGTGCTACGGATTTCAAAACTACATTTGCTTACAAACATAGACTACATTGAAAACATTATACTGTACATGCTGAAGACTTGCAGATCACTGGAACTTTAAGTCTCAATTTTATTGTCTTATTACTGGCTCATATCAATGAGATTAACCTGTTTCATATATAAACATGCTCCTCAGACTCATACAAAGCTCATTGTAGAATGCAGGCATCGATCCCACTACCTCTCACGCATGCAAAGCAAGTGCTCTACCATTTGAGCTAATTCCCCTTCCACTGCCTGTACTCGTTCTAGTACAGGGATAATCAAAGTAAATTGAACTATCTACATGAGGGAAACTGGTCATCAAAGTTGAACGGTAACAGGTTATATTTGCAACAGATTACAAAATCTAACTACATTGACTTGCTGACCAATCCTCCTATAATTTGACAAACCTCTGTAGTGGTGAGTGGTGCGTGGTGTAGTGGTGAGGCCAAAATTGGTTCTGCCCGTTTCTCCTCAGTGGCTGGAGCAATTGATCTGAATTTGCACACAGCCATTGACCATTACCATGTGCACCTAACAGCGAAGCCCGTTTTCTGATTAAACATAATCTCAGCTCAGCTGTTTATTAGCGCTTTTGTGTTCGCTGGCTCCTGGGTTGCCAGATCATGTGCGCATATCCCCCCACGGGTATGGTCTAGTATACATTTAATTTTCACAGCCTAGAGCAGTGGTTTTCAAACTTTGTATGCCCAAATCACACCAATGGGCAACTCAAAATCCCAAGGCACGAAGTAATTTTTTCAATCAATTGCTTTTATTCATTTATATCACAAAAACAATCCAATTATTCCTATACTTTATTTAGAAGGTTGCAGAGAAAAAGCACAAGGTAGTACAGTTTACAATACAACTAAAATGGATCGCTCATGAAAGGCGCAATGGCTTGTTTCAAATGAGATCCTCACGTACTCAATTCATTAAAAAACAGACAGATAAAAAGTACTATGCAGAACATCATATAAACAGTTTAAAGGTAAGACAAATAAAAAAATATGTACAGTAAACAGTTCGAGGGGGGGGAGGGGTTAGGTTATGACTTCATTTATGTTTTTGAAATACTTTGACAGGTACATGGGTATCCCAATGTTGTGCTGTATCTTGTAGACCAGGCCCATTGCAAGTTGCCGTACTCTGTCCTCAACTCTGAGCCATCCAACCCTAGCAAAATGAGCAGGGGTTAGATGAGTTGTATGTTTAAGGCCAAGAAGTAGCCTTACTAGTTTGTTTTGGGATGTCTGAAGCCTTGTTTTTAAGGCCTTAGTGGTGTTGTGGTACCATGAGGAGCATGGATAGTCGAAATGACCTTGGATGTGGGCCCCTGTAGGAATCCTCAAGGTATTCTTACTGACTAGAGAGGAAATCCTATACAAAAAAAAACGTGTTATTTGGTTGACCTTTTAACCGTTACTTAGCGGTTAAAATGATTACAGATTACAAAATGTGAATAGAAACATAAAGCTACATTGAATAACTGTATGAAGATAATATGATGAAGATAAGCTGACCGCCACTTGAAAGTTCAATTTCATTTTCATACAGAGTAGTGTACAGACTACAGAGGTGTAGAATTTCAGTGGCTCAAGTCTGATGATTTCAGTCAATGTTCCTCTGACTTATGAAAAGCTCCCTGGAGAATGTAACATCAACAGAATGCAGTCATACACCTACCCAGTCCACCCTGCCCACACAGCACGTGCGCTGACACACACCCACCCACCCACCCACCCACACACACACACACACACACACACACACAGACACACACACACACACACACACACACACACACACACACACACACACACACACACACACACACACACACACACACACACACACACACACACACACACACGCACACACACACACACACACGTATGTCAGTAAGTAAACAGGTTGTGCTTGATCCCCAGGGCCGTTGATTCGGGGTCAGCTGTGCCCTTCAGGCCCAGAGGAGCAGTTGATAGGAGATCTTGTCTGCATGTATCCTTTAAAGGCCAGTCCACACCAATGCAGCTGGTCGAATCTTGCTGCAAGTTGCAAGAAAGTTGCAGCGGTCTGGACCGACCAGTTGCAGACCGGTGCCATTTGGAGATAATGGCACCGGTCCATAGGTGTGGACTGGCCTTTATTTTGGACAAGTGGACGGTGTTGGTGTTGTGTCTCACAACTCATCTGTGACTGGTCCCTGTTCTGTTTATTTCTGGGTACAGAGAGGTGAGGTGTGTAATAGCCTGGTAAACCCTCCCTCCGGAAATCTAATTTCCATTTGATTTCAGAAGTGAGTCTGGCCTGATCGCCCATTCTGCAATATTGGCTGTGGGCTGGAGTTGGGCGGGAGTAATACCGTTGACTGACAACCCCTTCAGCCAATGATCGTTTTTCCCCTTCAGCTAATTGCAGTGCATTTTTACCACCTCTGCGACTAATGTGAGGCAACAGGACTTTTGAGATGGCCATGCCCAAAATAGGTTGCCTTATTCGGATACATGCGTGTCATTGCCCGCCCCTGCCGGTTCTCTGAATTTTTATTTTTAAATAGGCTCTGTCATGATTAATTGACCACATATATGTAAGTTAAACAACTAAATTCTATCCAAACGATATCTTATAAGTAAATTACGTGCCTCAAAAAAGAAGTTTGAGAGCGTTTTATAAACAAAAGTAAGAAGTGAAGGCACTCGCACAAACAACAATGGCTGCCGTTCGTCTTTTGTCGGCTGCACTCAGGCTGCACTCGGCTTCATTCGGGCTCACTCGAACTCGCCACCTGATTGGCCAACTGTCGCTGTCAATCACAGAACGATGAGCGACGACGCTGATAGGCTCGTCCATTTGGTGTACGGGCTAGAAACGCCCAGACAAGCCTTCAGGCCAGACTCACTCCTGAAATCAAATGGAAATGAGATTTCCGGACGGAGGGTTTACCAGGCTAGGTGTGTGATGGACATGATCAGCAAATAAATAAATACATATTCAAAGCTGTACATGAAATATTTGAACTTTAAAGCTGAAAATATGTGACCTGCACTACATTCAGAACTGGCACAACAAGGCAGAGAGACCATGCAGCTGAACAGCCAGCTACACTGAGCATCTTGGCTGAGTTTCAGACGTGGTTTGCTGACTTAAAGATTCAGATTCAACTTCATTATCACAACATGGGTGAAATTCTTTATCAGACAAGCTCCCAAAATATGCAGTTTCAAGAAAGGGGTAAAGAACAGAAATTAAGAAAGAGAGAAAGAAAGAAAGAAAGAAAGATAGAAAGAAAAGTCACATTATGTTAAATATACCTGTACTACAAGCAATGTCAATAAGGAGCATGGTTAAAATAGCAATAAAATATTTTGTCTGTGTATGGACGTATTGATATTGATTGATATCAATATTGATGGTTTATTTGGACATAAATAAATATGTCAAATGTGTGTGTGTGTGTGTGTGTGTGTGTGTGTGTGTGTGTGTGTGTGTGTGTGTGTGTGTGTGTGTGTGTGTGTGTGTGTGTGTGTGTGGGGGACAGCTTCAGATACAGCACGCAAAAGTTGTTGGCGGTTTTTATAACATCTCAATCTAAACAGACTTTCTATAATATTAACATCTAAATGCACACACACCCGTTGTAGCTGGAAATGTTATGTAGATGATGCGACCAATGCTTGGAAAGCACTTTCTAATTTGTTGTTGTGTTTCCCAAGCTTGTACATTGCATGTATTGTTTGTGTTCAAGATTTGTTTGATAAATGTTGTCCTAGTCTAGTCTTCTTTGTCTTGTCCTATAAGTTTTTTCTCTTTTTCTCTTTCTTCGGACTGCGCCCCTGTCCTGGAAATCTGGATGGGCACTCAGTCAAATAAGATAGACACAATAATAACAAGGCAAAGACAACAGTTCAGAGTTTAAAAGAATGAGCATATATATTATATTTATATATTTATGTTTTTATATTATTATATTTTAGTACTAACATAGGACACAGACTTACAATGCAATGCAGCAGAGAAATGCAATGGGAATACCCCGGGGTCTGGCTCACAGAACACTAACTGGTCTCAGCTTATATACAGTACGAGCTACCCCAATGGCTGCCTATATGGTCATACACCCTATGTTTAACTCAGTTTGACACCCTTCTGTAGGAACACATGGCACTAACACATGGCACACCAAAACAGGAAACTTTAGATGTGACAGATCAAAGTGAGTCTCACAAAGCATGTTGCAGCTGTTGCAGGAGTCAGCCGTTGGAGGAGAGAGGACTATTTATAAAGCACAGTACATTATTTGAGTTCATATTAAATGTTCACTTCTCAGGAATCCTCAACAACCCGGGCCAGTGTACTAACTGGATGGGGGGGGGGGGGGGGGTGCACTTCAAATACCGAACCTATGAACCTATATGGGTAAAGGAGATTTGGGGAGGGCTCATTCACTGGTCCTTTCCAGGGGCCCAACTAGTTTTGTGCTCAGCCGTTTTTGATTGATTGAATACTGTATTAACACAATTATTAACAGTACAGGTAGTACAGTCAGAGAGGTTATGCCTGACTATTCATTAAAGCCTCTAGATTTGTGTTTAGGCAATTTTAGTATCTGCTTGATTTAATAGGCTGTGATAATCAGTGGTGTAAAGTAACTAAGTACATATACTCAAGTACTGCACTTAAGTACAATTTTGAGTATTTCCCATTTTCAGTACTTTTACTTCTACTCCACTACATCTCAGAGGCAAATATTGTACTTTTACTCCACTACAATTATTTGAAAACTTTAGTTACTAGTTACTTTTCAGATATAAATTATGATATTATGAAACATACATGAACTACTTTAGCCCTATTTTATACCTAGGCTATTTGAAAATAGCCGATCTACAAGCTCACAACGCGTCGCATCGTGAGCTTGTAGTTTAGTACTTGTAGTTTAGTAGCTTGTATTTTAGTACTTTTACTTTTGGTACTTTAAGTACCATTTTTATGCCAATACTTTTGTACTTTTACTCAGGTAATTTTTTTATTCTGGACTTTTACTTGTAACAGAGTACTTCTATATTGCAGTATTGATACTTTTACTTAAGTAGAAAATGTGAGCACTTTTTCCACCACTGGTGATAATCTTGGACTGTATCAGCTGTGTGAGAGAGGCTGAGTGTGCAATACATTACATAGTCTGTTAATGAATCATTTGATGCTGAAATGAAATGGGATTACAAGGGATGAAAATAACATTGTGTGAGACACTTTATTATGGGATGACATTAGGGGGCCAGGGACAAACCATAATCCCAACCAGACATGTCAGACATGCCTACATACGAAGTATGTATAATTAAGCTATTAGCATCAAAATGTACATTTATTTGACAATACATACTGACACCAAGTGAAGAAACCCAGCACCCTGCCACCACTTATACAGATTATTTGCATGCAGTCAGCAGTGATTAAATGGAATAGCCACTTGCATATCACAAAGCAAGTTCACGTATCATTCACTAAATACCAAGTATGGAGTGAATGTTGGAAGTGACATTTACAGGTCCCTGATGTGGCTTATGAATAGATTAAGGCTAAATGGATCCTGTCATGGGGGGGGGGGGGGGTATGGGGTTCGGGGGTTTGAAGGGTGTTATTGTCATAAAAATATACTTAGGGTACCAAAGTAGAAGTACTCGTGTTTTCCAAATGTTGTCAAGCTTTTTCAAAAACAGCAGATCTACAAGCTCACAACACGTCACATTGCATATCAGCTTTTTTCGAATAGTGTTTAATGTATGTTTTGAATCTGCAAAGTAACAAGTAACTAAAGCTGTCAAAGGCTGTAATTGTATAGTGGAGTAGAAGTAAAAGTACCTCAAACACCATTAGTGTGTGGAAAAGCTGAAAAGACAGTGAGGTCCACATGTGCTTTGAAGTGGGATAGCTTCAAAAGTACCAACGTGATCAAAAAGTTAAACAGCAATGGAAGTCATAATGCACCTCAACCTTTTAAAGTTTAAATGGAGTCTGTAAGTTAAAGCATGCTGAAGTAACATGATTGCAAACAAGCGAAAGAAAAAAGGAGTTTCAGATGAAAATAACATTACATTTCCCATAGACTTTATTGGGTGTTTAAAGTTAAACATTTAAAAAACTACAAAACATTTCAAATTGACAAGCGCAAGATTCTACAGTAAGCTGAATTTTTAACAGTTTGAATTGAGTTTCTAGGTGGAAGTGTGTAGGGCTAGTAGTGTGGCAAAGTTTTGGGAAGATACTATAAATAGTTTGGAGGACATGAGTGTGTTCGCTGCTGCTGCACACAACAATACATTTTTTTTAATCACACCCCAGAATTTGTCAGTTTCAGTGATTCCAATTATATCTGTGAAATCAAAGAGCTGACTGGACAGAAATAAACAATGCACAACCATGTCTTATAAATGTTTGTAATTCACTCTCACATGTATTCATTCAATTTTTCTCTTTACTATGTACCAGACGTGTCATTATTGTTAAGGAGTGACACAAATAAACAATACGAAAAAGGGACACAATTATTGCTTTTATGTGCTGTGGTGTACAGCACATAACTTTGAGTTATGTGCTGTACAGCAATAGTCCCAAATAAAACCTTTTTTGGCCCCAAGGACCCCTTCCAATATATTTGATACCATATTCATTTACCAACCACCCACAATGTACAGTATGTCAAATTGTGTGTTAAATGTTGAAGTAACGTAGAAACATTTATCCATTATTAACCAACAATGTATATAACATTGCACTTTATAATTGCATAATGGAGATATTTGATATTGGTATGAATAATGTGACTGCATGTCGTTGACACTTTGATGAGACAGGGGTTATGAGTTGGTGTCACAATCACATTAGTTCTGTGTAGAATTACTGGTCTACCTTAAGTCAGTCCACCTTAAGGCCAC
This sequence comes from Gymnoscopelus braueri, assembly GCF_963280865.1. NCBI lineage: Eukaryota > Metazoa > Chordata > Actinopteri > Myctophiformes > Myctophidae > Gymnoscopelus > Gymnoscopelus braueri. Next base: position 56,072,846 of record NC_137606.1, read on the forward strand.
GTTAGCTCATTTCATTAAGCTTGTTCTTGTTCAGCATTATTGATATTATTATAGTCCATAGGCTACCCAGGGCAGGGATGTGCACACTCAAAATATTGGCAGACGTTTAGGTATTGGTGGGCAAGGCGTGTGTTCCTATGGGTCGATGTCTGCCTGTCAGTTACAACACACATATACACACACACAGAGGGCAGCTCCACATGTCGTGATTCACAGAGAGAAGTTTGTCGGCAGCCAAGAGGCAGATCGGACCCCTAGTGAATGCTTCGCGGGGGTCGACGGTCTGCTCCGTTGCACGTGCTCTCTCTCCCACAACCATGAGAAGTTGATGTTTAAGCTGTTTGAGCTAAGCTACTGTATGTGTGCTAATAACACAACCTGGATTTGAACATTGCACAAGTGAATCTGCGCGCTAGTGGTATGAAGATGATATCCAAAGCGCCCTCTCACTCATAAAACGCAGTGTGAGTGTCTGATTAAAAGAATATCAAATATCGAAATATACGATAGGTCTACAATAGTACTTTATTGTCAGCTCGCACAGAAATTTGTCTCTGCTCCGTTGCACGTGCTCTCTCTCCTACAACCATGAGAAGTTGATAGGGGGGCAGTGGCTCAGGGGTAGAGTGGCCGGGTAGAGTGAACTGGAAAACCGCAAGGTTCTCAGTTCGATCCCGGGCTGGGGCGCTCCCCTAGAGTTAGTGTCGAAGTGTCCTTGAGCAAGACGCTGAACCCCTAATTGCTCCCGATGAGCAGGTTGGTGCCTTGCATGGTTTCCTCCGCCATCGGTGTATGAATGTGTGTGTGAATGGGTTAATGGCACAATCAATGTAAAGCGCTTCGGATAGAAGCGCTATATAAATGCACCATTTTACCATTTTGATGTTTAAGCTGTTTGAGCTAAGCTATGTGTGCTAATAACACAACCTGGATTTGAACATTGCACAAGTGAATCTGCGCGCTAGTGGTATGAAGATATCCAAAGCGCCCTCTCACTCATAAAACGCAGTGTGAGTGTCTGATTAAAAGAATATCAAATATCGAAATATACGATAGGCCTACAATAGTACTTTATTGTCAGCTCGCACAGAAAATTGTCTTGCGACCCAGCAGCTCTGTATGCAACACATATAGACAGATTTTTTGTTTCCAAACATTGAGACTGCATGCGCAGGTGCCGGTTTCATGTAATCAATTCCTAACAGATCCCCAAACCTGTTGTTTTGGGGAGTGTTGGTTTCAGTTCATTCAACCTCCTCTTGTGTGTTGGATGGTGAGACTCTCCTAGCGAGACATATATACTTCACCCCACAACGGTATTGCGCGCAGAGAACAGCTGACATACAAGCTCACATTGTGTCGCGGATGTGACCGTTGTGAGCTTGGAGGTCTGCTGTTCTCGGCCGTTCTCTGTGCGCAACACCTTCGCACAGCAGAGCATAAATTAGCTTTGAGGGGATACTGCTCAAGCAGGCTCTGGTGCCGTGATCGTAGGGAGCGCTCCCTCGGCGACTGGAGGTGGGGTTTGGGGGACAACTGGTTTGAGAATCGACGATATAATTGTTTACACACAAGTTGACACAACATAAACCAAGGTATATATTTCAAGAGCAAGAGATCACAGTAAACAGACATCCTAAACCTTCTTTCTCCACACTGGGAGGAAAACAGCATCTGAAAGTTTGATGGGATGCATTTTTACACGCGAGTGCAGTGACCACTTTTACATTAAATCTAATGAGCGGTCGGTTTCTTTTGGCCCTGGCCTGCCTGCGTGCGCATACTGGTTCTTATCAGTGTGAAGTTGTCTGGAAATGCGTCTATACACACATTTGACATAACACAGAAAGCAAATGTGTGTATGTTGCATACAGGGCTGCTATACAGGAATGAGACGCGCACAGTCAGACGAACCCAAGGGGTGGAGCGAGATGGACTTGTAAGCGTCCTTTATTTTAATAACACAAGTCCAGTATATTTGTATCCCTGGTGGGGCACGTGACATACTGGTAAAAGTCTCTCAGGGTATTAATGTGGGACAATGTGTAGTGATTCATGTCTCCAAGAACAATATTAGGGGCATCGGGAGATATAGATTGAATCCTCTGAGTTACTTAGTGAATCATTTCACTTGCATTACTCTTGTTTGCCCTCGGCTGGATATACACGAGAGTAACAAACAGCTGGGGAAATTCAGATATCAGCGTCTCTATCCAGCCGGATTGGCACACCAAATCCGTCAATCCTAAATTCCCTGTCCTTGTCTCTATCTTCCAAAAAGATTTCCGTTATCGCCAAGATGCACGCATCTCTGAAGTCATGGCACAATTTGACCTGTGCCTGCAGGATCCCAGTTTTGTTTCGAAGGGATCGAAGATTGGGAAGCAAAATAGAGGGAAGAGGTATACGTGACAGGGGCAGTTTTTTTTTACCTTTAACCGTGCGCACCCTCCCCCTCTTCCTAGTCCCTGGATTGCGGTGTGATCCGCCGGCAGAAACCCACGGCCGCGGGTACATAGTCCGAAAATCATCTACATTGGTTTCGGATTAAAGTCCACTGGAGGAGCATAGGTTTTCACAAGATGGAGAAGAAACTCTCTGTTGTACTGGATCCGTGCAGAGAGATTAAGACGGAAAGAAGTCCTCGGTACTCTAAGCCAGTTGGCATACCAGCCACAACAACAGCAGAGTGATGAGATCCATGTTCAGTAATCACAACGTCAATAAACGTTGTTGTTTAATCAGCCTCGTAGCCGAGGAGGACACCGTTTCCCAGGACACTTCCGTAACTTAGATTAACGTGATCTTGTGACAACATAAAATGTAAACCCACATAATACTACATAAAGACATCACAGAGCCCTACACCACCTGCTGCCGGTCGCTGCACCCTGCTGTCTTTTTAAACAGTCCAACATTCACTTTCACATTCTACATGCTCGGCATTGTCACAGCATTCTGCAGCCTGCCAGTGTTCAAACTCCCTCCACCTCTCCGGCCTCCTCCCTGTGGTATTTAGCCCTGTTGTTAAATGGATAATTCTGTGGATTATACTGTTGAAATGTATGTATTGTCATCGTATGCCATTGAAATGTTGAATGTTATGTTCATGTATTAGAACTCTGCATTTTAGGCTCTGCCCCTGGCCCCTGGTGTGACTGTTCTCGTGGCAGACCCTGGAACAGCGTTGATGACTAAGCACTCCCGGTTACGGGCGAGGACAAAATGCAAGTTGAGGAAGCCCTCAGTTCTGAAAAAAATTATCTGTACTTGGCTTTCCAATAACAAACAATAAAAACAAGCTTTCCTATGTCATCATTACACCTTGGTGTAAAAACAGAATCCATTCTTTTTGGGTCCAAACATTCCCATAGTAATGTAAATGCAAATGATTTCAAGGTCAGAGTTGACGATAGTAATCTAAAGCAAAGAAGAAGTTACTTACTTGGGCTGCATTCTTGACAACAAACTGACAGGAGGAAAAAGTTACATCAAAAGTGATCAAGAAAGTCAATCAAAGAACAGCTCCTTGGGGCCATCGAAACCGCTATTTCTCATTTGCTAAGCGAGCGCTCTACCATTTGAGTTAATTCCACTTGTAGCTTCTATACTGTACATTGTTTACTCTACACGTGATATTTAATGAAATTAAAGCAAATTAGCCCCTCATTTTTTTTTTTTTTTTTTTTCCCCTCATTCTTAAAACCATTGAATCCTGGTGTCCATCTTAGGGGAAGAACATCCATCGAAAATAGCTGATCTACAAGCTCACAGCGCATTGCAATGAGCTTGTAGATCTGCTACTTTCGACAAAGGGGGCCTTCTATAGAGCACTGGGGGACTCTGGTTAACTAAGTACAGTGTATAGGGAGTAAAGGTCCTTGCACACTGGTGCGTCTTTTCGTTGCGTTTTATTTTTTTTCATTGTTTTTTCAATTTTTTTCATTGTTGTAAAAAAAACGCAACGAAAAGACGCACCAGTGTGCAAGGACCTTAAGTGGCTACGTTATTTTCCTGATTTCCCATTTGTGTTAATTATTTATTGCTGTCCGGCAGAAACCAGCTAACTCCATTTTTCCGCTTTTACATTTTGTTCCCATAAATCAGTGCCCTTGAACACCCTTTACGTCTGTGTGTTGATTAAAAGAATATTGATCCAATGGAAAGTATTAAAAAGTGCTTCTGACAAAACCAGCTAACTCCATGGGATCCTCAAACTTTCTGCTAAACCAGCTAACTCCACCAAAGGGGGGTGGAGTTTGCTGGTTTTGCTGACTCCAGGCTCCACCCCCTTTTGACCTCCAACCTCATTGTGAGCTTGGAGGTCCATTCAGCTGTTCTTATCAATGATGAACAAAACCTCCTAACTCCATTTTTTTTGGTAATATCCTGAAAAATGAACATTTTGGAGTTAGCTGGTTCCTGCCAAACAGCAGAGATATATACTGTATGCTATTTGGGTTTTGAAATTCCTTTCTCTGTTTCACCCTGTGGCAAGGCTGGACTGAAACAATAATTACTGTACATACTGTAAGTCAGTAAGTAAATAGTTGTGTTTGATCCCATAGCATGGGAGGGGCCCCTGGGCCCGGTGGTGGAAAGAAACTAAGTACATTTACTTAAGTACTGTACTTAAGTACAATTTTGAGGTATTTGTACTTTACTTGAGTATTTCCAATTTCCAATACTTTTACTTCTACTCCACTAACATCTCAGAGGCAAATATTGTACTTTTACTCCACTACAATTATTTGAAAACTTTAGTTACAAGTTACTTTTCAGATAGAAATTATTATATTATTAAATATACATTAACCACTTTAGCCCTATTTTATACCAAGGCTATTTGAAAATAGCAGATCTACAAGCTCACAACGCGTCGCATCGCGACGCGTTGTGAGCTTGTAGATCTGCTATTTTCAAATATTTCGTACTTTTACTTTTGGTACTTTAAGTACATTTTGATGCCAATACTTTTGTACTTTTACTCAAGCAAATTTTTTATTCTGGACTTTTACTTGTAACAGAGTATTTCTATATTGCAGTATTGGTACTTTTACTTAAGTAAATAATTTGAGTACTTTTTCCACCACTGCCTGGCCCCCCCTGGGCCGTTGATCTGGGGTCTGTTGTACCCCTCAGGCCCAGAGGTGCAGTTGATAAAGGAGATCAAATCCTGCGTGCATGTGTCC